>NW_011888920.1:2832599-2852825 GCF_000151845.1 Pteropus vampyrus
CCATCTTCAAAGCCAGCAATGGCCAGTTGAGTGTTTTTCATGCTGCATCACTTTGACACTGAATCTCTGGTCTTTCTCTTCCACTTATAAGGATCCATTGAGCCCACCCAGATAATACAGGATAACTGCCTCTATCTTAAGGTCAGCTGATAAGCAACCTTAAATCAATTTACAACCTTAACTGTCCTTGCTATCTAATAACATATTCACAATTTCTGGGATTAGAGTGTAGATGTGTTTAGAGGCCATTACTCTGTTTACCACATGAGAAGATTAACAGGATATAGTGAGGGAGTTATTCAATAATTATTTATTGAACACTGTAGGTGTACCTAGTATGTTTTAGATACATTAACATTGTGTTTTTTCATTCTAAAAACATTGAGAGCTTATTGGAAGTTTTTGTATAAGGAAGAGATGTGGTCAGTTTTGTTTCAGAAATAAATTTTGATTTTAATGCATAAGATAGATTAGCAATGGGGATAGACTGAAGATATAGAAATCAGTTAGTATTTCAATATATTTCAATGGCACAGATGAAAGATGAATTCTGAGATACGAGCAACATCAAATATAAAAGGAAAGTAAAATTGAGGAGCTCAGTTTTGTAAATCTGAAGACCTGTGGAGTTTGATATATCTGTGGACTTTCTAATCAACAGTGTCCAATAGTTGTCTTTTGTACAAACAATTTATAAAGTTTGGACCAGATATAATTTTACTTTAGAGTGATTTCTAACAAAGAAGAAAAATGGAGAATATCACTGCTGTCTCCCTTCTGTAGTCTTCCTAGCTTTCTCGAAAGCAGAGTAGGGAGAACCTCCTCACTGTATTTGCAAATGCAGATTAATCATATTATATTGAAATGTTATGCTTTCATGTATGTGTTTCCCTGGACTTTGAGCTTTTAGAAGTTAGTGATTTTTGTCTTATTTTTCTTGGCATTTTCATCACATAGCATAGTATACAACCCAGAGTAGTCCCCAGAAAATATTTTGAGAAAGAATGAATACAATGCAAGATGGGCTCTGGCTAGTTTGCCTACCATTTAAAGAAGGGCTTCAGTAGAGCAAAAACCTGTTAAGTATAAAGTTAAAAGAAAATGAGTTATAAAATATCCTGAGTGAGGAGATATTACAAAGAAGTTGGGATTGAGTAGTTTCATTATTAGCTTCTTTTGGAGCTTCTTTAGAAAGGAAATGAAGAAACACCTCTAATTTGTTTCATGAAACTGTCCTCAGTATCTGGATGTGATTGGCACTGTGACAGAATTCAAATTCTGGCTTCTATTGTTTATCAGGAAATTAGAGAAGATGAGAGGATTATAAGTCAGTGCAGAATTTGGACTCTTATGAGAAATCAACATTTGGAACACAGTATGATCTTGTAGCAGGTTAAGTGGATTAGACAGCTGTTTGTAGAATGAAATGAATATAATCATTGTATTTAATTCATCTGGCATGTAGCTCTTTCCTCAGATATACTGAAACCAGGTCAGGCCTAACTGATGGGACATTAGATGTTTTTAAATCTATGTTTTCTAAATTGTTGTTTAAAGATAAAATTACAGAATCTCTATGTACTCTGTGGGACTTGCCCACTAGCTTTTCAGTGGCAAAATTTCTCTGAGAAGAATAAAAGTATCTCTGGAAGCCTGTTTTCCTTGACCTTCTATGTGTGTGGGATAAGGGAGTTTGCAGTCTTTTGAGTGTCAGTTCATAAGCAGTGAATGCTTCCTGTCTCAGAGTTTTCCAAAGAAGCCAACATATGTGGTAGCTAAGATGATGACTGACTTTGAAGAAGACAACTCATAAAGTCAAAGGCTTTCTTCCTACTATTTTGCTAGCAAAATAATGACCAGGGCTCTGAAAGTGTCACTTCCACTGACTGCGGCTTCTACAGGTAGATCAACCTGTCCAGTTATTCTAGTCAATTTAGTTATGCCAGAAATTCAGTTTGCTGGATTGGTGGTAAGATTGATTGAGCAGTCTGGCTAGGCCTAGGTGGGGTGCTGAATGAGTCTTTATTGCTTTGGTTTATTTGCTTCACCTATATAAACATAGCCTCAGTTTTACTCCTGTGAGATGAAAGAAGAGAGAACACATTTTAACCTGTTAAATATTTTAATTCCTGTCTCTCTATAATGATATAAAAAATGTTTTGAAATTATGCTCTGGCTCTTCCTTTTCTATCCTCTACCAGTGTGCAGAGGGGTCTAAATAATTCTTTATGCATTGGGAAGTGGTGATGAATCATTATCTTTTGGTCCTCTCATGCCACACATGCCTCTGGTTGGCTTCTGAGTTTTTTTGAGAATGGTATTCATGGTGTTTCAATTTCTATGGAAGACTTTGGAAACCATACACAAATGGGGTGTTGTGTGGAAGAAGAATTAAACTTACTCTTTTCGGCTCTTAAATTTAGAACAAAAATAGATATGTATGTGTCAATTCAGTTTTCTAATTTCAATATATGTTAAGAAATATATATTGAGTGACAACCATATGCTAATACTCTGCTGTACCTAAAGATATGAAGATGAATAAGATTCTAAATTCCCTCAAAGATTTTAAAGTTTGGTAGGAAAGCCAAGCGAATAGAACTACAGTAGCAACACAATGAGATGAAAGGTATTTAGAAATATCTACACAACACTATAGGAGCACAGATATCTACCAAAGAGTAATCTAATTTAGAAGTTCAAAGATGATTTTTCCTCTATAATCCAAAAATATCTACTCAACAGCAGAATGTTTTTTTCCTATAAGAAACTTGGTTTCCTGTTACTGGAGCCTTGCAGGACATTTGGTTCTGTCCAAAATGTCCCCTGAGACATTTGGTCCACACCAAAAGATCCTTGATATTTACTCCTGTCCAAAATGTCCATGGAGACATTTGGTCCATGCCAAGGGGGACTTGATCCACGGTAGTATTTTTTAATGTATTAATCCTGTAAACCAAAAGTACAAATAAATTTAAAATCCTGTAAACCAAAAGTACAAATAAATTGGGCTCTTTGAACTCAGAGATGTTTTCTAAGCATGGATGTTTTGATAGGACCAAATATCAAGGACCTTTTGGCATGGACCAAATGTTTTAATGAATGTTTTGGATAGGACCAAATATTCATTAATCTTACTAGAGGTTTTCAAGTAAAGATTAAACTGGAAGGATAAAACATAGGAGGAGGAGATGGTATATGGGTTAGCTGTGAAATCGATGGTCTTTTTAAGTTAGAAAGTTAAGGATTTTTTAATCGCCAGTGTAAGGCTTAAGTTTAACTAGTAAAGCCCTGTATAAAGTCAAGAAATTCCTTTGATGAGGTTGAGCTTCTCACTGCCTGATACTCCCTTTCTCCCTTCCCACTCCTCTGCCGGATACAACTAGTAATAATTCTCACTGAAGAGGACATTGAAGTCTGATGCGCTCTATTCCTAATACCTTGCCTCTTCTTCTACTTCTAAGGAATCTCAGTGACTCAAATTCCATCACAAATAGCCTTTTCTAGAAACACCTTTCATTCCATCTTCAAAATGATACAACATATGTTAATATGAGAAAACATTCTGTACTCTGTATTCAAGATTTTCACTATCTGATTCGCATCTGAAAGCATTAAGAATTCAGGCCAGATAATTAGATGTTTTATTTTTTCAAGTTTAGGATATTGCTTTGAGACAAAGATTAGTCCCTAAAACAGTAGTAACATTTATTGGTAAAGTGTGCTCATAGATAGCACACTTTTAAATTAGGTTTCCTGCGACTTTCAGTAAGATGCAATTTCTGCTTCCTATCTCTTTGCTCTTGAGACTCTTGCTAATTTCAACTCAGGTTGATAAGGGAGAGACAGAAATCTAGATTTTTTTTTTTTCCATAGATTTTCTTACATTGGGCCTGAGATGTGATAGTATGAGGAAGGGCATCAGGGTAGCAGTTTTTTGTGGGAAAGGCTTTGGCAAGCTGCTGCATTTATTCCTTCATTGTGTTGACCAAGCAACCTCCATGTTTAAGACTCTATTAAATCCTGCTCACGTGAAGGAAAGTCAAATGGTTCCTGGTGCCTAAAAGTTCATAATCTAAGGCAATGCGGACTCTTCTTCCTATATATTTCCTAGAAACTGAAAGAAAGGAACTTGGGCTGGTGTATTTCAATGTCAAGTTAAGATATAAACTTTATGATATATCTCAGAATGGGGAGGGAAAATTAGCACAGTCAAACCAAAAGTATTAGTTCATAAGAAATACAAAGTACACCAATAGGAATGTTATTCCTCCTATAAAATCAGCTTATGTAGAGAATCATCAAAGAGGAATAAATCCTCAGAACATCTAGTTACTTTGGAAAACTCTGTGATGGGAAAATAGCAACATTCCAGAACAGAAGTTCCCACCATTTCATAGCCTCCCTCCATCTGCAGGATCAGGGCTCATCCCTCACCTTTCTTCCCTCCAGCCCCCACTGCTGGACACCATAGACTAGAGCCAGCCTTTTTGCACAGCAGCAGATACTTGGCAGAGTAGTAAATCATTGACATTCTACGACTAATAATGAAAATTTTGTAACACATAACAGGGGTATCGAGACTGTATTATTTTTATAGGAATGCTTGGGTGAGATTGTGAGATAGAGAATAATGAGATAACTGTATATCAGAGGGCATCAGGTACATTCTCATGGGGTAGTCTTCCCTAATAGGAGAAAAGTCTCATCTTTGTGTGATAGTAGGGATCTAAGTAGCTATATTCATGACATGATGCTTGATTAATTCCTCCACTACTTGAAGCCATTCTATAAATGGCTTCTTAAACCATTAGCGGTATCCAGTAGTTATTTGATTCAGAGAAAGATAGAGGAGGCAGTATAAGGAATATCCTACTGGGAGGAGAAAATCTTCTAGTTATAGACATAGACCCAACTGAGAGAATTATGAAATCGTTTTCCAAATTACTCCCTTTCTTGATAATATCTATAGAAATACCATATGGGTGAAAGTGATAAATAAAAGAACCCATCGCATGGGTTATATATTAGACCCCAAACGGAAAATGCTAAACAAGTATGAACAAGAGCCACAGGAAAATCGAGGGTTCATTTACATCTTTCAAGACTCAAGTTAGACATCACTTCCACTGGGAAGCCTCCTTTGAACCCCCAAAGTATTTATCCTCTTCTGAACTCTCATGGTACACCATATATAGTGTATATTTATGTGGTTATACTTGTAGATTTACTTACCTATTTCCCGTTCATTTATGTACCACCAAAACCTAGCACAGTGCTTGCTATAGAATTTGTGCTCAATAAATATTTGTTGAATGAATAGATTACAGGAGTTGAAGGGTAGATTGGAAGTGAAGATATCAGATACTAATGTATGCAGAAAAATTAGGAAATTAAAAATATTATCTAAGTGAGTAATGAAGGTCTGAACTGGTAATGGAATGAAGATCATGGATATAAGAGAGATAGGCTAGGAAATAAATAAAATTTAACAGTCTATCTCTACATGAAAGGAGAGAAATGACCTAGAAGACTCTGAGGTTGTGAGCCACACTCTGAGGTTGTGAGCCAGAGTTGGAAAGGCAACTGACTTCAAACACAGAAGCACAAGCTTGTTCAGTGTGCAAATTGTGATCAGATTTGGTTATGTTGAGTTTAGAGTATTATTGTAATGTCCAGTTGTATATGTCTCAATTGTGTATGTGGGGCTTGAGTTTTGAGTGTGTCTATGGAAAGTGATGAAAATTTGGTAAACACCTATAGAATATGGTATTTGAAGACATGAGAACCTATGAATTTACTGAATGGTAAACTATACATCGAGAAGAAAATAGGATCTATGATAGAATTGGGGCAATAGTGCATTTTATGGATTTGAAGAAGATGAAGACCCAGAAAAATGTCAAAGAGACCCAGGAAAAACCAAACTTTATCTTGATCAAAGGTAAAAAATAAAGAACTTCCTTAAGCAGATAAGTGCCCCAGCTGGTACAGGCTGGACATAATACAGATTAAATGTCAAAGAGACTCGGTCTTCTCTCTATTTTGCACTTAGTGGGAGAAATTTTTAACTTTTGAAGCAAAAAAAGAACAATACAATTTAAAGGAGTGATATGCATTTTTATAATAATGGTGATGGGAATTGAGGTTAGTTGCTAATTAATTACTCTGTTTTGCTGCATGTATAGTAGGCCACTTTCAGGCCCATGGTACATTGGAAAGTTTATTGGCTTTGGAATCAAATTTGCCAGGGTTTGAATTTTATTTCAATACTAATTAGTTATATGACATTAGGAAATTTACTTAATCTTTTGAATCTCAATTGACTCATGGGTAAAATGGAGATAGTAATGTTTACCTTGCAGTACTGTTGTGAAGATTAAGATAATATATATTAATTACTTATCATTCATAGTAAATGATAAATACATGTCTGTCCTTCTGCTTTCCTTTGTCCCAAAGTCATTTAACTCTCATGGAAAGTCTCTAAAAATATACTTGCGTGTTCTTTTGCCTTAATATAGAAAGGCACTAATCAGAACGTTATAGGCATTAATGGAAGGGTATTGGAGAAGTTTGCAAAATAAAAGACAGCTGTAGGCACTAGGGAAACTCTGTGGAAGCATGACTAGACTGGGATTTGTATAGTTGCTTCTACCCATTCTCCAGTTTCTAAGGATAAAGATAGATATAGAGAAAGAATAAAAGTCTGTAGAATGGGAAGAAAAAATATTTTCAAGAGCCACTGAAACCTTAGCTCAAAAGAACAAGAACCAGAAAATCAGTATTTTTAAGATGCTTCTTCTATTGTTTTGTTTTTGCTCATCTGTGCTTGGCTATATTCTCCTATTGTAAATGGATCGAGTCTAAATGTGAGGAGATGTGGTTTGTTAGCAGCCAAATTATTTACCTTCTAGGTCTGTGAGAAAAGGAAAGCACCAGCATTAGAAAATTTCTGGTGAAGAACTCAACTGATCTAGCTTACTTCTTCCTATGCCCAATCCTGCAGTAATGACTGGCTAAGGCTATAGGGTCCTAAGACTCTCCCAATTTGAGCTGTGAACGCAGTTCTATGGATACTGAGAGTGAGGTCTGTTACCATAGTGTTGGAGGAGTTCATTGAGAGGACGTGACCACGTATTGACCCTAGAGCTGTATTGGGGCAATTGGAGGCTCCCCCCCCCACCTCCCCTGTCCTTGGAACGTACTCTCTATCCACTGTTTCTGAGCTAGGAGCAGTTTCAAGGAAGTAGGCTTGAAAGAGTAAGATGTTGTTGAGACCATCTGGTTGGTACATGTGTATGAACCCAGTTAAGAGGGCCTCCATATAAACTTTTAAGATTCCGGTGGGTGTGTGCAGAGACCTTACTTGTCTTGTGGTCACTTGCTTCATAAATGAATTCCCTTGATTATTAAACCTGCCACCTTTTTCCAGAATTTCTTCAGATACTTTCATATGCTTATTCTTTTAGCTAAACTTTAGAATAATTTTGTCATTGCAAATTATTCTTTTGGTGTTTTGATTGGGATGATATAAACTTATACAGAATTGAACTTCCAAACTAAGAACAAGTATAATTTAATCAAATCTATTGTGACCTTTGTTACAACTTGATAATTTACTTAGGACATTATTGAGTTTATTTCTAAGAATTTTAATTGCTATTATTGTTTTCGTTGCTGCTGTAGATAGAATTTTGTCTTGCATTGTTGTCCAAATTATTTATCATTTGGATACGTTTTAACACTCATTTTCTCTAATAATTTTATAGCTCAGAATTTATAGTTGTCTACTCATCTCATCTGCAAATAATGATAGTTTTCTATTTTTATTGGCTAATTCTTACAAAACAATGTTAAATAATATTATAGGGCAGGTATCCTTTTGTTTGTTTTCAAATTTAGTGGTAATGTTTTTAATATTTTTGGCTTTTGTTTTGATTTTATACTTAACTATACCAAGAGAATGTGTTAGTTATAACAGTGGGTATAAATAACAAAAGTCCAACTAAAAGTGACATAAAAAGGAAAAAAGCTATTATTTCTCATAATACATTAGGAGGCAGAGTTCTAGAGTTAATTTGGTGACTCAACTCTATCATCAAGTATTCAAGTGCCTTCTATCTTTCTGTTGTGTCATCCTCAGCATGTTGATGCTGTCACGCCTTATGGTGGCAAGATGGATATTGTAATTTCAAGTATCACATATAGGTGCAAAAATATCTGATAATAAGAAAAAGTGTGTTTCTTCCCATGTATCTTGTTAATTAATGAGGAAAATATTTCCCTAAAGCTCTTCAACAGATTTTTTCTTATTTCTCACTGGCCAGGATATTGTGTTTACATACGAACTCATCCGTGGCAAAGGAAAAGAGATCAACCACTCTGATAGATATAAACTAATTATGATTCACTCCCTGAAACTAGGAAGAGTGTGATCGCAACCTCTGAACACATGGAATAGTGCAGCACTGGACCAAATTAGAGTTATGACTGTTAGAAAAAAGAGGGTAAGGGTAGAATAACTATTAAATAAGCAATAGTGTCTGCCACAGGGAATTCCCACCATTGTTTCTCCAGAGAATTTATCAGTGGTCATTGTAGGTGTTTTCAAATGCCTTTAGGCAAGAATTAAGCTGATCATATCATTTTCTCCATTTACCATTGATAGGAAAGAATAGATTTTCTAAATTTAAACTATTTTTTTTTTCATTTCTTGAATGAATCTAATTTGGTAATTGAATTTAAAAATTTAAAAATTCATTTCTGGATTTTATTTGTAAATATTTTAATTAGTTTTTAAAATAAATATTTATGAAATAGTTATAGCATCATGGCAGCATAAAATGTAATATTTGTAACCCCTCTCAACAACAAAAGTGCCTTTGAGGGAGCTGTGAGATCCAGCTCTAAATGCCAGGGAACCTGGGAATAGTCTTCCCCACTTAAGTGTTGCTTAATGGGCAGATAGACTGTGGTTCTGGATTTGGACTCTGTGGTATCCTGTCAACAAGCACCAGATTTTCTTGGCTGATGTCCAGGAGCCCCTGAAAAACACTCTCTTAGACAATAACCCATCGACAAGAAAACCTTTTTAGAAGTCCAGGTTTCTGGAGAAGTTTCAGCACACCATTGCAGGGGGGAAAAAATGAGCTGGGGCACATTGGAGTGGATAAGAAGAAGAGTGTGCCTTTACTTGCATCTCTCTCACAAAGTGATGCAGCTTAAGGACAAGAGAGATATTCCTCTGCACCTGATTTCTCTCACAGGGGAAATAGCGAGAGTGTGAGTGAGCACATGGCTTCCCCAGCTATGCAAGATACTGCCAAAAGGGCTCCTTTCTCTCTAGCCCTATGAAGAGTACTAAATGATGAGCTATGTGACTAGGAACGGGGAAGAGACTAGGAAAGAAGCAGATAGGATATTTGGAGTGCATTAAAGGGATGTGGATTTTACTAACTGAGTGGCAGACTCCATCAATAAATCTGCCATGAACCACCGGTATGCCTCAATCACCTGTCTCCCAAACTGGCCCATGGCTGCCCCCAGTGTTCTATGTACCTCACCCACATACACCCCCATCCTGTGGCTGGCTCCCTGTGAATGGTCCCAAAGGCAGTGGTGAGAGTGAGCTTTGGCAGACAGCCAGAAAGCACATAGAGAAAGCTGGCCTCAATTTGTGAGCCATGAAGAAAGCATAAACATGAGTTTTGGCACTACCTTTGGGAAAACAAAAGAGAGACTCTGTCAGCATACAACCCTGTGCATTTTAGGATCCAGAGAAGGTATGCAAGCTTAAGAATTCTGGCATAAGAAAGAGTAGGAAGCATGAAGTTAGGTCTACCAAAGAAGATCTGAGATACCCTCAGAATCTCTAGCAGGGCTGACAGAAACGATCTGTCTCCCAAAAGCAGTTAGTAAAAACTACAGGAAGTAACTGCTTCAAATGCCAGTGCAGTAATGCAAAACTTTGAGGAACATGAAAAGTCAAGGTAACATGACACTACCAAAGGGGCACAGTAATCCTGCAGTAACTAAATTCAAAGACATGAGATCTGTGCTTTTTCTAGTAAAAAATTCAAAATAGCCATTTTAAGGAAACTCAATGAGCTATAAGAAAACACAGATAATTCCACAAAACCAGAAAAACAATACACGAACAAAATGAAAAGTTTTACAAAGACATAGAAGTCATAAAAAAGAACTAAATAGAAGTTCTGAAACTAAAGAATGCAATGAATGAAATAAAAAAAAATGCAACAGAGATCATCAACAGTAGAATGGATCAAGCACAAGAAAAGATCTGTGAGATGGAAGATAGGAACTTTGAAATTATTCAGTCAGAAGAGAAAAAAAGAATGAAAAAAAGTAAAGAAATCCTATGTCTCCAATGGGAAACCATGAAAAGAAAAAAATCTGTGAATTGTTGGAGTTCCAGAAAAAGAGAGGGAGAAGGGGCCAGAAACTTATTAAAGGAAATAATAGCTGACCATTTTCTAAATCTGGGGAGAGATTTAGATATCCAAGTTCTTGAAGCTTATATATCACCAAAAGAAAAAAAAAAACAAACAACTTAAATTAATGATCTTTAGAAACACATTATAATGCAAATGTCAAAAATCAAAGACAGAGAATTCTAAAAGCATCAAGAGTGAAAAAAAAAAAAGTTATAACTTAACAAAGGAACCCCTGTAAGGTTATCAGTGGATTTCTCAGTAGAAACTTTACTAGCCAGGAGAAAACGGGATGATATATTCAAACTACTGAAAGAAAAAAGGCCAGCCCAAACTAATTTACCCAGTAAAGCTCTCCTTGAGAAATTAAAGAGAGGAAAAGACTTTCTTAGGTAAACAAAAGCTGAGGGAATTCATTACCGCTAAACTGGCCTTATGAGAAATGCTCAAAGGTGTTCTTTAATCTGAAATGAAAAGATGCTAATTATAGAAAAGTAAGTGGTTAAATGGTTGGTTATCTAAAGTCCAGCAGACCTCTCTAAAAAAGGAAACTTCATGGATAAGGTGGGCTAGCTCTTTTCCTAGTTGTCTAGCTTGCAATGTGTTTAATTACATTATAGTCAAAGAGCTAATTGTCAGGTACTTACACTCCACCAAGCCTCATTGTTACCCCAACTTTGTGGATGAGTACTGAGTTCCTGGTGTTCCAGGGGGAAAATAGTAAAATGTCTGTGTAGGGAACTCCTTACCCCAAATAAATAGTGATTTGATAAAGCTAGACAGAGTGATTTGATAAAGCTATGACTCTTCATGTTTTTCTCTGATTCAGAAGAGAGAAAGCACGGGGAAAAGACTCAGATTTGGATAATACATAAAGGCTTGGCATAATTTGGAGCAAAACCCCCTAAACTTCTGGAGGTACAAGTGGAAATACAAGTAGTACAAGTGTGTTAGTCAGGGTTCTTCAGAGAAGTAAAACCAATAGGAATGTGGATATTTTCTAAGGAATTGGCTCACACGATTAGGGAGGCTGAGAAGTCCCACAATCTGTTGTCTGTAACCTGGAGGCCCAGGAAAATTGGTGGTGTAATTCCAGTTAAGCCGAAAGGTTTGAGAACCAGAGAGGAGCTTGTGTAAGTCCCAGTCCAAGTTCAGGAGAAAGCAAATATCCAACTCAAGCAGTCAGGGAGAGTGAATTCTTCCTTTTTCTGCCTTTATGTTCTATTTTGGCCACCAACCTACATTGGGGAGGGCCATCTGCTTTACTTGGTGTACCAATTCAAATGCTCATCTCATCCAGAAACACCCTCCCAGACACATCCAGAAATAATGTTTAGCTAAATATCTGAGCATCCCATGGCCCAGTCAAGTTAACCATCACCAAAAGCAAACCTTAATATTCCACTGGAAAACCTGTATCCTCTCAAAGCAGATAAAGCTACTGACAAATTCAGTACCGAGAATTTTAAGCAACCATTGCTCACTGCTCCCACTATGTTGCCTAGATGTTTTTCAAGGACAGCACAGCTCAGCCTGCCAAGTCAATGGTGCTATCCTAAGAGTGAAGAACCAACCAGAAATTGAAGGTCACTCCCTGTAGGACACAGACACTTAACAGGAGAGAGTTACTCACAGTACAGCAGTCTGTAAAAAAATGCAGAGGAAAAAACTATCAACTGCAGTGATGCAAATACTTAATTGTATTCCTTTCCCAACTTGCATAAAACAGACATGTAGAATCGATAGTGTAATTAGCACCCAGGATTCAAGTATCAGGAAGGCTAAGAGTAGGGCTGAAGAAGACTAAGGGGGTATGGGAGAAATATATGTAGGGATACTTTTTTTTTAAAGGCTGCTTTATTTTCCTAGGGCTGCCGTATTAAATTACCGTATATCTGGTGATATGAAACAACAGAATACATTTTTGCTGTTCTGGAGGTCAGAAGTCTGAAATCAAGGTGTTGGCAGGATCTTGCTCCCTCCGAAGGATCTAGGAGAGAACAATTCCTTGCCTTTTCCAGGTTCTGGTGGCTCCTGGCATTCCATGGCCTGTAGTAACATAACTCTAATCTCCACTTCTGTCTTCACATGGCCTTCTTCCCTGTGATTCTGTAGGTCTTTTACTCTTTTGTACAGACATTCTCACTGGATTCAGGATCCACCCTCAACCAGTATGATCTCATCTCAATTCTTACATTAATTACATCCACAAAGATGCTGTTTCCAAATAAGTTCCCATTCTGAGGTTCTAGATAGACATGAATTAGGGGAGCATTATTAAACCCACTACAAAAGGACTACTAAGAGAAATTATGAGCCATTTATTATTTAAATTGATCTTTAAATTGATCAATAAATGATCCATTTATTATTTAAATTGATTTAAATTATTATTTAAGAGAAATTCTGAGTCTTTTATTATTTAAATTGATGGCTGGTTTCTGTACTTCAGGTCTCATAAAACAGAAATGAAAGTTTTGGCTCACCTGAGCGCTTATTTTGAGGCTGTGGGGAGAATATCTTGGCATCCCAGTTTTATGCTCATTCAGGTTGTTTGCAGAATTTAGTTACTGTGGCTATTGGACTGAAATCCCATTTTCTTGCTGGCTGTTGCCTAGGGGTCATTTTTAGCTTCCAAAGGCCACCTGCAATCTTTTGCTCCTGGTCCTCTTCCTTCTTCTTCAAAGCTAGCAATGGCAGGCTGAGTCCTTCTTACACTTGAATATCTCTTCTGGCTTCTCCTTCTGCCTCACCTGTCCAAGTTCCCTTTCCACCACAGGTTTCTGCCTTCTTTCATCACATCTTCCTCTGATTCCAGCCAGGGAACGTTCTCTGCTTTTAAGGGCTCATGTAATTAGATTGGGGCCACCTAGACAATTTAGAAGAATCTCCCAATTTTAGGGGCTCTAACCTTAATTATAATGGCAAAATTCCTCTCACAATGTAATGCAACCTATTCAGATGTTCCAGGGATTAGAGTGTGAACATCTTTTAGGGATGCGGGAGCATCACTGGCCTACCATGCTTAAAGTATTCTATGGTTCTTTGTAACTATCCTCAATTATACATATTTCTAAGCTACATATTTGTGACAGGTTTTTGCCTACAGAATCCCGTGGCCTGTTTACACTAAAACACTCCAAGGATATTGATAATATTTTTGCTTTTGATTTTATGTTTTTCCTTCCCTTTGCACCAGTAGACCCTTATTGGATATTTGTGACTGAGAGCCTAAAGAATAATATTAGTAATCCTCACTCACCTCTCAAGGGTGCTTTGAAGATTGATGTTCCATAAAAATTCTAAATTGAAATTTTAATTAAAGTGTGTATGTGAGTTAATGAGATTGGGGATCAGATTTCCAATTTAGCTAATCCACTGGATTTTTTTTTCAAAACTACAGGATTAATTATTTTTTTCCCTGAGAAAGTCTCATAGTATAAAAATTTGATGCAGTTCATTATTTTTCTGTTAGTGAGCAATTTGAATAAAAATACTGAATAAATATTATTTTGAATTATTGAAAGAATCACTTTCACTTTATTTTAAAATGTAAAATAAAAGTAGAAATTAAAACATGCACAGTATAGGTTTGTGTTTGTCTTTGCTCATTTTCAATGGCTCTGTCTACAATTTCCACAGGACAATACTTATATGGGCTCATTAGATTTGACTTGGTAAACTTGCAATTAGTGAGATATACAGCTCACTTTCTCAATAGTTCGAGGCTTACTTTAATTTTAGATTTTATTATGGCTACTTCAAAAACTTATTAAAAGCAAGTTTGTATAATTAAACACATTATGAGACCAAATTCTTAAAAATAAAAGTTAGACACAAATATAGCCGGAATCATTATTTTTGTATTTCTAAAACCACATTTTCCATCTAATTTTATTTGCAGGGTAGATTATCAATATAGATATAAAATTAGGAGTTGGATCATTGCTATGATTTAAACTTACCTCTCCCCCCCAAAGTTGTAATAAAATCTACTAAGTGCATGGAAATTGAGGAATGGGCCGAGTTTGATGTCTGGCTTTTAGGGAGAACCTTCACTTTTCTTGACTTAAGTCTCCAGGAAGGGTTTCAGTTGAAACAATGCTCTGGCTCTCCCCAGGGAAGGGAGAACGACTTACCTGATTAGTGAGATTGGGAGAAGAAATGTATTTAGAGTCTCCTGGGTATGCCTTTTTTTTTTTTTTTTCCTTTAGAACCAATCTCACTGCTCCTTCATATAGTAGACTCATAGGGAAAAGGTGGGAAGGATGGTGGTTTTTCATTTGTGAAAGTGACCAAATGAATGGGCCCATGTAATTCTATGAGGCATAATTAATAAGGGCATTTGGCTGTAGATCTAAAGAAACCTTCTACAGTCAGCTTTTTTTTTAGTAATGTAACTGACATATTGACATCTATCTCTCTAGCTATCAAGTTTCATTTCTTATTTGTTCTAACCAAGGAAGAAAAGATTCAATTTATCTATCTATCTATCTATCTATCTATCTATCTATCTATCTATTTATTTATTTATTTTTAAAATCCCCAAATAGGCATCAGATGTGTCTAAGAAGAAATGCATTAGAGATTGAGGTGGCTCTAAGGCTGTAAAACATCCAGGAATTCTCAGAAACTGTCAGGAAGAATTTTGGACTTCCAAGGCTATGGAATTAGGGATTTGAAGCAAATTTTAATCAGACCTTGGTCAAATTGCTTAAACTTTTAGCAATTCAGTTTATTTATCTACAAAACAGGGATAACAGTACCAATCACAACAATTATACACACACACACACACACACACACACAGAGCTTTGGAGAGAAAGCAAAAGCTACATAGAGGTCCATAATGGTTATTTATTATTTATTATGATTATTATGATTACTATTATAAGGTCAGGGAGGCTGTAATTGACAATTAATTGCACAAAGAATTTAAAAGAAGTAGGTAAATTGTTAGTACTGGACATTTAATGTAGGTAGCTGCAGGCAAGCACTAAATGCAGCTGAGTTTTCTGGCAAAATGGCAAACTGGTCAGCATTGGGTTATGTAGCTGTCACCAAAGAAAGAAAACATACTTCTTTTCTAAAGATAATGTTTGGTTTCTTTGGCATAAAAGGCACATTCTGTATTCTGGCCACCAAACTTAATCAGACTGTATTTGGTGAGAAGCTGAGAGAGATGGAAGATTCCAAGGATCTGGCAGAACTCGGGGACGTGTTATTTTTAAGGACACCTTTGAATACTCCAGTTAAAGAGGTGAGTGAAAGGCATAGTTACTAGAACAAGTCTGGTTGCGTGTCAAACTAGAAGAGGAGATTATAAACAGTAAAAAGGCAGTAAGGTAGGTAGCTAGAGGACTTGGGAACATAGAGCAGATGTAGACCAGATGAGTTTAGACTATTTGAGAACAAAATCTAATTACCTGGCTTGAGACCGAATATTTCCTCTATGAAATAAAATATTTGCCAGAGTATGTGCCAGAATGGCAACAAATTCTTGAAGAAACAACAAGGGCTTTCTCAAGAACAAAATAACCTTTTTCTATGTTCTGTATCCCTTATTTTATTAAGTCAGTCATTCATTTATTTCTTACTACATATTCATTGTTAGATATTGTGGGGAATATTGATGAAACAGAATACATGTATATTAACCTTCAAGTAGTTTCTAGATTATGTTTTGGAAATACTGTTCATTTGAATCTACCTTTCATGAACGTTACAACACTGATTATGTCCTGTGGGAAACACGATATGAAAACCTGCTCCCAATATCCCTGGGGAGAAAAGCACCTGGAAATATCAAAGGTAAAATCAGTTTATTTTTGCAATATTCTAGAGAGGAAGAGCACTTACTTCTCAAAAAATTAAAAATAATTATGGCCATATTGTATATTGAGTGCAAGTACCACAAGGATGAAGGTTCCTAAAGGTTGCTTTCCCCATATTACAGTGGTTCTATGATGCTTCTACCATCTTTAGATCATGATCGTAAGACTTAAAATAGTCTTACAATGCAAATTTCAATAGTCTACAGAGTTTATACAGACTCGCGATAGTCTGCAGAAGCTGAATATGAAGCTATGCAGTGAAAACTGTTATGGGCCAGCTCTACTTCCCGTGTTCATTTACATGAAGGATTTCCACTCAACTCTCCAGTACGAGAAGTGACATTGGTTCCCACCTGTTCCTCTTCTTGGGAGGAGTGACTGGCACCCAATGGATCATGCAAGCTGGGACATAGGGCCATTTTCTTGAAATGTGGCCTATACGAGTCATTGCTCTTAGTTTATATCAGTCCTGCCTTTGCTCAGGGAGGGTGTGTGTTCTCGCTTCCTCCTCCTTGAGATGGCAGATAAGGTAGGCCGCGTTTCTGGTAGATCAGCTCTGTTCTCTTTGAGTTTTTCCACTTGACATATGGTGGAGACTTCTGTGTCATGTGCATTTCAAGTCTAGGTTGTTGGAGAGGGGGAGAAGATCCCACTATGCTTTTCAGTTTAGCTTTCCTAGTAACAAATACCTGTAAGCATATTTTGACCCTCATTTGGTTCTTTAGGTTGATTTTCTCTTGGTTAGCAACTAGATGGAAGGAGGGAGTAATGGGTTAATGAGTGCCCAGACCTCCAACAAAGAATACAAAATAGGTTTTAACCTTGATTCTGCCCATACTCTCTGTGAGATTTTGGATCAGTTACTTGGCTTCCCTAAGCCATGTCTATTTACTGAGAAAATGTCATATTGCAGGTGAAAATGCCCAACCCAGTTAGCAGTTTTTAGTTTGGTTTTCATAAATGTTGGCCTCTTTCTAGCTTTCTTGCCCTTCGACTCTTGCCTGGCAGGTTTACTCATATAGCCTTCTGCTGAGGAGGGTCTATTTCTCAGCTTTCTATCTGCCTTTAGAAATGAGCAGCTGGAAAAAGTGAGCTATTTAAGGCCTGTCTGAAGTACTGTGTACATGAGAGGAAAAATAATCCAAGAAATTGGTAATAGCCCCAGACTTCTTTCTAAAATAAAATTGAACCCAATTCCAAGTTTTTGACATCTTAAGACATTTTATTACTTTTTACTCAAGCTTCCTAGGGTAATTCAGCACTTAAATTCTCATAACGAATTTAAATGATATGTTGGTAAAAATCTTTCTGCAGCTGGAACTAGGAAGTCACTGAGAGCTGACGTAATAACTGATTTGTGGTAAGCATTGAATCCTTTTGCTCTTTATCTAGAAATGAATAGTTTAAAAGTTATTTCTCTGCAATACAAATGTTATCAATTTCTTTGAAACACAATTACATTATTTTTTAACTTCAGTATTGAAAACATTTAATTTAAAACTGGAGATTAATTTCATGGAGGGAGGGCTAGGATTACGTTTTATTTAGTAAATAAGAAGACATGATAGTGCTCTCACAATCCATGAATTTATTTAGGGATGGTTTTCTTGAGATAAGTTCTCTTTATCTGAAAGATTCCATCGTCAGCTATCAATGTGTCTAAAACCCGTCCAGTGTTTCAGTCTCAACTAAGGACTTGCTTCGTACATGGAACTTTTTCTGACAATTCTAGGCCAAATGGTCTTCATATAGCTGAACTCTTTTTGAACCTATAGTAAGTTGCACAAAGAGTGGTCCAGCAGATAACAAATATTCTTTTAGAGTCAGATCCGTGTTCACATCTTGGCTTTTAATTTATTAGCTGTGGATCTTTGGGAAAGTTAACTCCTTTAAGATTAATTCCTTAAATATAAAATAGGGATAATAATTAACTATTTTGCTGTAGAGATTGAATTAAATGATTGTATAATATATTTGAAGTAGCCAGAAGAATTACTGATCAAAAACAATGGACCCATTCTACTCATTCATTAATTTATTAATTTTATAAATATTTATCAAGTAACTATTATGTGCTAAGTACTATACTATGAGTTGGTAATAAAAAGTTAAAATAGAAAAAAATCATTTTCCTTAGGAGCTCACCAGTTAGTGGAAGATAAATTAGTAAAGAGGAATATTATAAAGTACTAAAATCCATGATAGATGGATGTGTAGGATGCGAGGAGATATATTGGAGGAGTGCCTAAGCCATCAAGGGAAGGAGTCAAATGGGAAGAAAAGAGGAGAAGGTCATCATGTGTAAAAGAAACAGCTTGTATATGAGCAAGAAAGTGAGAAAAAGCCTGTCCTATTCAGTGCAAATTTCATAAATTTTAGCTTAGCTAAAGCATGGGAAAATTGGCAATAAGTGAGATTGGAGAGGTAGGCAGAGAGCCCCAGGACAGCAGCATTAAGGAGCTTAAAAGTAACGTTATGGACTTGGAATTTTATACTAAGGGAAAAAACATGAATGGATTCTAATCTTGAGAAACCAGATTAGATTTACATGCACTTTTAGAAAGATAAGTGTTAAATTTGGTGGAGAATTTATTAAAATGGAGTTAAAGGGGAGGTAAGGAAATTGATTAAGAAGTTGTTATAGCCTAAGTTTGAATGATGAGGGCCTGATTTAAGACACTAATATTGGCGATAGATAGAAGATGAAGATTCAAGGAAGAGTAGGTTTTGGTGAAACATAAGGGAAAAGAATGAGTAATAGATAATTCTCGTATTAACAGTGTTAGGTCACATAAATTGGACCATCATAGGCCAGCATCATTAAGCTCTCAATCCTAGTAAATTCTCCTTGCTTTGCAATTAGGGGGATCATTTTGTAAACTATATAAATGTCTAACCAATGTACTGTATACTTGAAACTAATTAAAATAAATAAATAAATTTATTTGAAAAATTCTCTTTGCTTTGATTCCTGATGCATCTTCTGTTAATTCTGATTAACTTGTAATATTCCTAAAAGAAGACTGTGCTAGTGGGGGTGATTCGAATAGACATTTATTTGGCAGTTATAGTTCTCACTGTAAATTAATACATTTTTATTCTGGCTTAATAAATCAGCCTTATAAATTGGTCTAATGTAAACCTGCCCATGAAAAACTTAGCCAGTCTTGGTATGCTGACAGTATTCGATCTTGAGCTACTAACAGTGACCCAGGACTGAGGTGAATCCACCAAAGTAATGCCATTCTGTGAGGTGAGATATGGGGGACTCTGGAAGATAATCTTACCATCATTATTTAGTGAGATGCTGTAAAAATTTCAGCAAGTATGAATTCATATCCTGAGTGTGATTTGTAGGAGAAACAGCTAAGTCTCATAGGCAGCTAGATAAAGGCTATGCTAATTAGGATAATTAGCATAGCTGTTGCTACAATCCCCCCAAATCTCAACATGTTAACTCAGTAAAAGTTTATTTCTTGTTCATGCAAAGACCAATGTAGATGTTTCTGCTTGGAAGCCTTCCTCGTGGCCATTTAAGAACAATGGCTTCTACGGTCTTGTGATCTTACAATTTCCTAGGGCTTCCAAGTCTCCTAGATTATCTGCATCAACTGGCTGATGGGAAGAGAGAAAGTAAGGAAGACGCATGGAAGGTGTTTTGTGGCCAATCCTAAAGATGGCTCATCTCATTAACACTATATTCTGTTTACAGAATTCACTCACATGGCCATATCAAACTACAAGGGAGGTTGAGAAATGAAGTCTAGCAGTATACCAAAGAGATAGAGGAAATGTTTGGGTGGACTCTTAGATGAATTCCACACTATTTTCTAGCATTACGTAAGCAATATAAGCCTACTTTAAACTCTTTATTTTAGTACTAAAAAGAATAACATCAAGGGTTATTCAGATAGCATATATAGAACTGGAAAAAAAAA
>NW_011888920.1:2852875-2855190 GCF_000151845.1 Pteropus vampyrus
ACTGGCTGATGGGAAGAGAGAAAGTAAGGAAGACGCATGGAAGGTGTTTTGTGGCCAATCCTAAAGATGGCTCATCTCATTAACACTATATTCTGTTTACAGAATTCACTCACATGGCCATATCAAACTACAAGGGAGGTTGAGAAATGAAGTCTAGCAGTATACCAAAGAGATAGAGGAAATGTTTGGGTGGACTCTTAGATGAATTCCACACTATTTTCTAGCATTACGTAAGCAATATAAGCCTACTTTAAACTCTTTATTTTAGTACTAAAAAGAATAACATCAAGGGTTATTCAGATAGCATATATAGAACTGGAAAAAAAAAATGGAGAGAGTGACTGTGAACTGTACATTTGAACTTTTCCCTGAATTTGTATCTTCAGAAAGGCTAAGACCATACCCCACAGTTCTTGTGAGTCTTAAGTACAGCCTTATGCTCTGAGGCTTCCCTCTGGTTCTACTTTTAAAACTTCTCATAGGTAGAGGAGCTGATGAACTCAGGCTCAGTAGGATGTTAATGACTGATACAGCTTAATATACTAGTTTCCTAAGGGAATTTGAATTGTGAGAAATGCAGGAAGCCATAACTTAAAGGAATGAATCTCTGTAAATTTTTAGACACCACTGAGTAGATGGAGACATAATTTTATGAGAGTCAGAGATGTCTTCTTGTTGACCCTGTAATTATATCACAAAACAGCTGCTAAGACTCCCTGCTGTTGACAGAGCCTGCACTTAAGAGACTAGACAAGATAAGGCTGAGCTGCGAAATTATGAAACCGTTGGAAAATCTTCATGTGAGAACAACATGGGGCAATCCTCTCACCAAAATAGCTCAGAAATCCATGTCAATCAGTTACAGTGAGCATCCAAGAGCCTCACTCATAAATCACAGCAACCATCCGAGGACAGAGGGAAGATAAAGAGAGATGGGGATTATGACCTTAGAAACAAAGGGATGTAAAATGAGGTTGTCTAGGCTGGCCCTCCAGGACAGCAGCATTACGGTGGGTTCAGCATGTTCCTGAGCCTTATCTTGACTTTGTTGGTTCCTACAATTTACCTAATTGATGCATCAGGCTTGAGGGAGTGGTTCAGGTCTGAAAAATCATACTATCTCAACTCACAAAGGACTGTTTTACAACCAGACACATTATTTATTTTATAGAGAACTATGGTTGGCAAGAGGACCTGAAAATTAATGTCAGTTGGTTAAGGCATTCTCTCTCTGGAAGGAAATTCTCTGTAGAAGGCAGCATAACGGAACTTGCCATTCAAGATTTTGCACACAGAGCTACAGACCCAGAGAATCTAGGCTTTGAAGACTACTTGCTTTAAAACCTGGGGAATATCACTTACCCTTCATGAGCTGCAGCCTTTTCATCTATAAAATGGATTTAGAAAGAGTAGGCTGAAAGAATAAAATGAATTTATATATGCAAAGTACTCACCATATGACTGGCAACTAGCTAGATAATTTAAAAATCTGTAATGGATTTTTAAATCTATAATGAAACACATAGGAATTAGGGGGAGAATCTGTGGAAAATGTCATTGTTCTATAATCTACGGAATCAAGGGAAGCTGATTATTGTCTGCTGGTCAGGTCACCATCTCCTCTAAGATGCCAAAGACACATTGACTAGTTCCTGATCATTGACTTCCTTCTTTCTAGACTCTGTATAGACAATAACGCATTCTTAAATGTGATGGATTAGGTCTGCCACTCTGTTGCATGCCAGCTCAAAGCATACAACAAAGCCATGTTGATCGGCCTTGAGCGCCAGATTACTGACAAATACCACATTCACAAACCATCTCAAGCAGAATTATTGCTGTAGTTGATTAAGTGTGACCATTGTATGCTCATTCTTACCATTTCCAAACATAGTGGGTGGCTTTATCTTATGTTATAGCACTTTATATACTGACTGTGGAGCTTAGTATGTATTTCTGACTAATTCAATTTGTCTTAAAAGGGTGAAATAAAGTTTAGTTACAGTTAACAGAAAAGGTCCTGGCTAGTTTGAGCAGAAAAGTATTTCATACAGGGAATTAGTCTGCGGCAACATTGTTCAAAATGGTAAAGAAACAGCGGTTAGGCTGAGCCTCTGGGGATGATTGCACAGTAAAAGTAACTGCCGAATTGACCCACCAAGAGAGCTGCCAGTCCTGTCACACTTAAAACAGACAGAGAATTAGGAAGCTGCTATTTAAACTGCTGGTTCTAGGTTTATACCACCTTGACTATAATCCAGGAAGTTAGTGCTGAAGTTTTGGCTCTATCCCCACGTGCCTGCTGAAATCCACAA
>NW_011888920.1:2855240-2858886 GCF_000151845.1 Pteropus vampyrus
GGTGGGTTCAGCATGTTCCTGAGCCTTATCTTGACTTTGTTGGTTCCTACAATTTACCTAATTGATGCATCAGGCTTGAGGGAGTGGTTCAGGTCTGAAAAATCATACTATCTCAACTCACAAAGGACTGTTTTACAACCAGACACATTATTTATTTTATAGAGAACTATGGTTGGCAAGAGGACCTGAAAATTAATGTCAGTTGGTTAAGGCATTCTCTCTCTGGAAGGAAATTCTCTGTAGAAGGCAGCATAACGGAACTTGCCATTCAAGATTTTGCACACAGAGCTACAGACCCAGAGAATCTAGGCTTTGAAGACTACTTGCTTTAAAACCTGGGGAATATCACTTACCCTTCATGAGCTGCAGCCTTTTCATCTATAAAATGGATTTAGAAAGAGTAGGCTGAAAGAATAAAATGAATTTATATATGCAAAGTACTCACCATATGACTGGCAACTAGCTAGATAATTTAAAAATCTGTAATGGATTTTTAAATCTATAATGAAACACATAGGAATTAGGGGGAGAATCTGTGGAAAATGTCATTGTTCTATAATCTACGGAATCAAGGGAAGCTGATTATTGTCTGCTGGTCAGGTCACCATCTCCTCTAAGATGCCAAAGACACATTGACTAGTTCCTGATCATTGACTTCCTTCTTTCTAGACTCTGTATAGACAATAACGCATTCTTAAATGTGATGGATTAGGTCTGCCACTCTGTTGCATGCCAGCTCAAAGCATACAACAAAGCCATGTTGATCGGCCTTGAGCGCCAGATTACTGACAAATACCACATTCACAAACCATCTCAAGCAGAATTATTGCTGTAGTTGATTAAGTGTGACCATTGTATGCTCATTCTTACCATTTCCAAACATAGTGGGTGGCTTTATCTTATGTTATAGCACTTTATATACTGACTGTGGAGCTTAGTATGTATTTCTGACTAATTCAATTTGTCTTAAAAGGGTGAAATAAAGTTTAGTTACAGTTAACAGAAAAGGTCCTGGCTAGTTTGAGCAGAAAAGTATTTCATACAGGGAATTAGTCTGCGGCAACATTGTTCAAAATGGTAAAGAAACAGCGGTTAGGCTGAGCCTCTGGGGATGATTGCACAGTAAAAGTAAGTGCCGAATTGACCCACCAAGAGAGCTGCCAGTCCTGTCACACTTAAAACAGACAGAGAATTAGGAAGCTGCTATTTAAACTGCTGGTTCTAGGTTTATACCACCTTGACTATAATCCAGGAAGTTAGTGCTGAAGTTTTGGCTCTATCCCCACGTGCCTGCTGAAATCCACAACAGTAATGGGTGGCTCACATACTGCTTCTATTTAACTCATTTCCGAAACAACTCTGTGTGCTTGTATCTGGCATAATTTGTCACATCCATAACCAAATATGCAAGAGAGTCTGGGAAACGTTGTTTTTAGCTTTCTAGCCTTGAAGGATAATACAAGAAGAATGAGATAGATGTTGAGTGAGCCAATCAGCTGGATACGCCCCAGGGAAGTATCTTTGTAACAAAGTAATAATTTCAGGTCCTTCAGAGAATATAAAGATGAGTAATCCAGATTCTATCCTTGAAAGACCTATAATCTAATAAAAGAGAAGTGATTTTACATTTTGGATTGCTTCCTCAAGAATCTGGGAAGGTTTTCTTCCTAGGTATTCATAAAGTGTATTTCTTCTATCATAACTTTAACACACAGTATTGTAACTGCTGGTTATTTTATCTATGCATTTAGTGGGCTATTAGATATAGAAGGCAGGAACCATGTCTATCTTGCTTACTGTTAAATAGCCAATGTTTAATCCAGGGCCAATAAATATATGTTGAATGGGTAAACGAAAAAAATATTTTAAGTAGGAGTCAAAATTACAACCTTTAAGGATATAGGTATTGATTCGTAATAGCATAGAATATTTTCTTCCTGCCAGATTTCAATCTTGTCTGTAGGCTAAATTAGAAGACTTTTCACAATAAAATGAACACTGATAGTAAGGGAATATATTTCCTAATTACAGCCCATCAGTACTAAATTCTCCCTAAATGACAACTGCATATATGTGGCTGAAAATACTGGCTGCATTTAATTTTCTTTTGCTAATTGCAGGAGAAGTTAATAAAGAGAAAACTGTTGTGCTACCTGAGTGAAGCCACTTGCTAGTTGGTATGAAAATTAGATTCATAGTCAAGGCTGCCCATTCTGAGTTACTTCCGGGGAATAGGCAATCCAAGATGTTACTGGATCTGGGAAGATGCTCTGTATTTATAAATAATATTGGAAACATCATTTGCTGCTGCTGCTACTACTACTATTAATTTACATTTAAAATGTATGGTAAGTGTGAATCATAGGGCTTAGTGCTTTCTAGTTATGATCTCGTGTAATTCAATTTAATTTAAAATCACAACAGTTTATGTGGCGAGATGCTATTTTATCTCATTTTGTAGCTGATAAAACTAAGGCTTGGAGAGTTTAAATAATTTGTCCAATATTAAGAAGTTAGTGATCTAATAAGTAAGCTCACAAAGCCTGGTCTCTCTGATACCAAAATTGGCATTCTTAACTCCTAAGAATTTCACCAGTAGGTTTTCTTATTGTGTAAGAAAACTCTTCTTATCACAAATATTAACAGTGTATGGTAATCTCCCGCTTATACGATGCTTTTCTACCTGGCAACTCTTTTTAATCCTCACACTGTCCATGAAAATTATTCCTACCTCCACTCCACAGGTTCTCAAATAGAAACTTAGAATGAGTAGAGTTAAGCCTCTAATGGAGGTATCATGATTAAATGCTGATCTTGTAGCTTTTCATCACACTCCCTCCCACAATGTAAAGTAAAGACCTGCAGGCTGTAATCTTTTCCCAATGGCTCCCTGGGACCCTGCGGCCACCAGAGCTGGTGAGCTGATTCTTGGTTATCATAAGTGCAACCATCATGGCACATGGAACCTTGGAGAGGGACATGTACATTGAACTCCAGTTTAAAAAATGTCACGCTTTTCTAAAATGGCTTGTTATCCATTTTGTCCAGAAAAGATTCTGTAGTCTTTCCAGTGTAAAAAAGTCACTATTTTAAAAGGAAATCTTGTCTGAATTTCTCCTACTATAATTGAAGCCCACTTTTTTTTTTATTGTCCACTTCTCACTGAAAATACAGAATAACCAATAACTGCCATTAAATTTAACCTTCCTGTATGCTCTTGAGGATAATTACCAGTTAAACAGAGCTTTCTCTGGGAATGATTTTTGAAATAAAAATATTATTGACTCAGTACTTTTGAGGATATTTGATGTATCATCCATCTTAAAAGATGTATGATAGACTGTTCTAGTTTGACTAATTTAGTTTTAAGAAATTGAGACTAATTCAGATTTTCTCAAATGGCAGAGAATTTGTTGTATGAAAATATAGGCATGAGACTTCAGAAAGAGCCAAATAAACTCAGAAGAGTGGGAGCCGAAGGATGGTTCATGGTCCAAGGTGGCTTAAGTGATCTCAGCAGCTTGAAATATATGGCTTTTCACTCTAGGGCTCCAACTCAATGTTACGCTCCATGTGTCTGGGCTTCCTCATAAGTTTAGACTGCTCTTGACTATTTAACTTATTCTTTTTGTATTTCTTGGCTGCA
>NW_011888920.1:2858936-2876013 GCF_000151845.1 Pteropus vampyrus
CCTTGGAGAGGGACATGTACATTGAACTCCAGTTTAAAAAATGTCACGCTTTTCTAAAATGGCTTGTTATCCATTTTGTCCAGAAAAGATTCTGTAGTCTTTCCAGTGTAAAAAAGTCACTATTTTAAAAGGAAATCTTGTCTGAATTTCTCCTACTATAATTGAAGCCCACTTTTTTTTTTATTGTCCACTTCTCACTGAAAATACAGAATAACCAATAACTGCCATTAAATTTAACCTTCCTGTATGCTCTTGAGGATAATTACCAGTTAAACAGAGCTATCTCTGGGAATGATTTTTGAAATAAAAATATTATTGACTCAGTACTTTTGAGGATATTTGATGTATCATCCATCTTAAAAGATGTATGATAGACTGTTCTAGTTTGACTAATTTAGTTTTAAGAAATTGAGACTAATTCAGATTTTCTCAAATGGCAGAGAATTTGTTGTATGAAAATATAGGCATGAGACTTCAGAAAGAGCCAAATAAACTCAGAAGAGTGGGAGCCGAAGGATGGTTCATGGTCCAAGGTGGCTTAAGTGATCTCAGCAGCTTGAAATATATGGCTTTTCACTCTAGGGCTCCAACTCAATGTTACGCTCCATGTGTCTGGGCTTCCTCATAAGTTTAGACTGCTCTTGACTATTTAACTTATTCTTTTTGTATTTCTTGGCTGCAATTCCCATGAGGGATAATATGAATTTCTTTAAGGCAGACTAAATCTAGCTTTGGGTCAGATACTCAGCACTCATACAACGAGATGGCTCTTCTTCAGTTGCCCGGAGCTGCTGGGTTGCGGCATCATATGGTGCAAAATATGGCTGTCCCTTTAGCAGAGGCCATGGGCAGAATCATTTTCAATAGAAAGAACTGTAGGAATGGCAGATTATTGTGCTAAGAAAAAAGCAGTTTATGTAAACTAGCATGTTCTGTTGATTCTGCCTTCCAGATATGACATGAATCCATCTGCTTCTCTTTCCCCACTGTCACTGCTGTAGTTCAGATCGCATTATCTCTTGTCTTGATTATAGCAATAGCTTTCTTATATATGTCTCTACGTTTTATGGTGTCCCATTCATTCCATTTTCAATTCAGCAGTCAGAGAGAACTTTCCAACACACAAATCAATCTGATTTCTTCCCTGCTAAAAGGTTCCAGTGACTAGAATAAATCACACATTCTCTGGCATGACTTATGAGGCCCATGCCAGCCCTACTTAAATTTCCAATGTCATCTCTGAGCCGTCTTCTTCTGCTCTGGTTTAATCATTCTCCCTTTACCGTGAACCTTTTCCTAATCTATTACCTTAACTTATAAAGCACTTCCCCACCTATTTACCTGGTAAATATTTATTCATCTTTAGGTCCCAGTTTGGGTTAGTTGTCCCTCTTAGCATCCTGCATTTCCTTTATTATAGAATTAAATCTTAAATACCTATTTATTGTGTTC
Source organism: Pteropus vampyrus (assembly GCF_000151845.1). Lineage (NCBI taxonomy): Eukaryota > Metazoa > Chordata > Mammalia > Chiroptera > Pteropodidae > Pteropus > Pteropus vampyrus. The sequence continues at coordinate 2,860,389 of NW_011888920.1, forward strand.
TGGTGAAAACTCTAAGTCCCCATACATAAGGGTTGTTACCTGTTATCATTGGCTCTCCTAGTGCTCTATCAATAAGAGAAAGAGGTAAATATTTTTTCATGGGATAGTAATGAAATCCATATTATGGGCTGTCTCATCTCACATTACACCCATTACCATCTTGGTTTTGCTCTGGCTAGCCTGGTCTTTTCTCAATTCTTTGTGGCATACTCTCTCCTCCCTTTCCATTATCCCCTGTGCTTGCCTTTTCCTCTACCCAGAATACTCTTCTCCTTTTGCCTGGGTAGCTGCCACTTATCTTTCACTTCTTCAAGAAGTATTTCCTGACCTTACTCCTCATACTAGATAAAATCCTCCCTGGCATATGTTCTCATAGCATCATATACTTCTTCACAACATTCATCCTAGGTCTAATTTTACATTTATTTTTGCAACTATATCTGTTCATGGTTATCATTAAAGTCCCAATCCTAGCATAGTATCTAATAGGAGGGGAAAATATTTACTCGATAAATGAGTAATTTTTAAAGTAATGTTGCCAGATAAAACATGCCATGGACATAGTGAATGAGGTAGTGAAAACATCAAGTTTTCAGAAGCCAGTTACCAGTTGTAGTAAAAAGAGGATGAGCAACAGTTAAGTGTCAAGGATTTGAATCTCCACCCCACAAATACACTAGTTCTGTGATCTTGAACATGTTACATCATTTCCCTGAATTTGAACTTATGTAGCGGCAAAATGGAGATTACAATGTTTTCCCTTTTCTGAAAGTTAGAGGAGATGAAACAGGTAAATATCTCTGAAGGCTGCCATATAAGGCACTGATATTCTCATGCAAAGTTTAACATCCCTCAAGGTGAAGTATCAGAAAGCATAGATCAGAGCATAGTAGCTCTCAACATTCAACATTGGCATTATGGTGAGAGAGACAAAACTAAGAAAGTGTTGTGATTTTTTTTTTTCAGTTTGTTTATAACAGAAATCCTTTTCATGCCAAATCAGAGTTGCTAAGCTAGTCGTTGAATGAATGATATAAATGTATTGAGCTCTACGTTAGCCCATTTGAGAAATGAAGAAATTGTAACAGAATGCTTAATAATCATTCCTTTGTGGTTGGAGCTGATAAAGGGGATCTGGAAATTCTCAAGAAGTTGGTGTGAATGTGAAAAATCTGCCTCCCCTTAGCCACATTAGATTCTATGGTGGATTCTATGAAACTGAAAAAAGATTTGAAAGTAACTCGTGTTTTATATATCTTTAATATGAAGAGCTTAAAGAACTTTATAATAATAACCCAATTTATTGAAGATGCTAGAACTTAAACCAAGTTACTTACATTGTTCATGTCCTTTAAGCCCCACCAACCCTTTGAGGTAGGCACAATTATCATTCCAATATTATAAGGAAATCATAGATAGATTAGAGGGGAAATAACTTACCTAAAGCCATTCACTCTTTTGTGTCCGGTATTCAGCCACCTATGCAACTAATAAGTAAGAAGGATCTCTTCTGTTCTTACTCTGTGCTCACTAATGTGAGAGTTAGGAAAGAGTACCAAACAGCCTAGGGTGAAATTACTTAAAACCATTTAAGTCAAATCCCGTGATCCTCATGTTACAGAAGGAGAAATTGAAATCTGAAAATTACGTCCCTTGACTGAAGTTACACAAAGAAAGGCAGATTGTGTACATGTCGGATCAAGAATAGTCCATAGCAGATAGTAGGGACTCAATAAATAAGTCTTAATTGATTGATCCAGCTGTATGTTCCTCTCAGTGGAGAGCTCCGAAGGAAGGATCTGGTGCTGATATCAGAGGAAGAATTCAGGGACCCTGGATCCTGAGTTCTCTCAGAGAAAGTGATTTTCCTCATCAGTTTCCCACATACCCAGGTTGATGTCAAACTTCTTGGTGTCAGCTACAGACAATGGTAATGAATTTTCTCTTCAAAATATTGTGGAACTCCTAGGCTTGGTAATGGTTTTCACATTAATCAAATATTGGACTTTCAAGTTTCTGAGACTACGGTAAGTGTAAGGCACACAGATAGCTTTTTGAAGATGCAATGAAATTTACATTTATCAGTGTTCACAGACTAATTAATTCAGAGTGAAATTATGTCCCAGTTTTATATAAACACATCAGTCCTTTTCAGCAATCACCCTTCCCATTCAAGAAAATCCGTATGCAATTATTTTCCGTCAGGGTAAGAAAAGTGAGTCTCAGATTCAGTTCCCCTTCTATAACTGCTGTCTTTCCTTCTGTAAGATGAGCATGGAATGGGATGGATGGTAAAATAAATGGACTATAGAGGAAGCACTCAGGCTCAAGCAGTCTGGTTGGTCTCAGTTCAAATCTCCTGAGCAATTTATTTACCCACAAAGAACCTTATTAATAAAATAGAAATATTTGTAATACTCCTCTCATTAGTACTCCGAGGGTTCAATTAGTTAATCCAGGTAAAATCCCTAGCACTTGTTTATTGAGTTCCTGCTCCCAGATTTCCGTATGTCTCACTTCGTACCTCCTATGGATCCTTGGTTAAATGTCACCTTTTTAGTAAGGATTTCTATTTAAAATTGCCACACCTTACTCCACTGAAATCATTACTTTCCTTCCTTGTTTTGAATTTCTCTGCTTAATTTATCTCTCTCTGACTTACCTTTATTTGTTTATTCCCCTCCCTCCACAATGGGAATTTCAGGACAGTAGAGATTAATGCTGTTTGGATCACTCATTGCTATATCCCTGACATCTATGTACCTGGTATATATTAGGTGCTCAAAAAATGTTTGTAAAATATGTAATAAAGGTAAAATGTTTGTAAAAAATTGAATAAGGGTATGTCCTTTAAAGATGAAATAATTAGGATTCCCAACAATATATGATAGTTTAATTTGGAGGCAAGTGAAATTTATATGTCTCTTTGTGACACCTTCTCATTTAAAAATGAAAAATCTAAAGACGAGATGGGAAGGGAACTACTCAAAGCCCACCTGCTGGTTAAAGCTCATGCTTCATGAACCAAAGTTGTTTAATCATCCAGGGACTATTTTTCCTGTTCCTTCTCACAAGTCAGCTTCTAAAGTTAACATTAGATAGTCTCATGTTAAAAAATAAAAAAAATAGAAACACTTTATAAACACTAAACTCATTAAGGTCTGTTTGTTTAAAGATTCTCTTTCTTATTTGTCAGTGAATCTTCCCTATGTTTGTGGTCAAAAATAGCCAGCTCCCTACTGATGTCTAGGCCATCTGTTTCACAGCAAAACTCTATTGAAAGCCCAATTAGTCCTAATCCATGGAAAGGTTACTGTTCTAGGTCATGTAATATCTTCTGTCAAATGATATGTTGAAATATATTCTGGAAGGAGACCAAGAGGCAGCACATGAGATTTATAGTCTTTAAATCTTTACTTCAAATGAACAAAATACAGAATTCTCCCAGATCTGAGGCTTGACTTTTATCCTAGACTCTGAATTCTACTGGCTCATTAGCTTTAGATAGTGGGATTTTAAAGTCTAGAGCAAGATCAAAGAGCTGAGCTCTTATCACTCATAGTACAAGTCTTTGTGTGCTCATTAAGGTTTTTAGATTTATTTTAGGAAACTAACATTTCATAAATCAAGGTTGACCCAAGTTTGATGGGTCAATAGTAAGTAACCTAATGCTATAGTAAGTAACCTAATGCTATAGCCTGAAACTATGGAATGTCACTGCAAGGACCATCTTCCTTAGATATTTACTTTTAAGGGAGTCTCAAGAGATTTGCAAAGCTTTTCTGTGTTTTTGTGTATTTTCATATAATGTCATATTCTAATCAGAAAATTGGTCCTAGTTCATGTTACTGCTACCTAAAGCATCGCAGAATAACATCTTGGAAATATCCTCCCCCAACTGACCTTTCTGATGATTGTTCATTCTATAAGCTTGATGATCAGATCAACACTTGTTACATATTTTTTTCTAGTTATTTGTTTTGTCTTTTAGGTCCTTCGGCCACACATCTAGCTATGAGACAATCAATGCTGAACTCCTCCAAACATTGCACTTCAAGTTTTAAATGATTGTGCACTGTAGGATTGATTATGGATCTGCTATATGTTTTCCATAGGAGCTGTAACTCTTCATGGAGAGAGGCATTTTCCAAAGGCCTGGACTGGTATATTTAGTAAGCAAAAATAAGAAAAGGTTTACATGGAAATCACCAACGATATGAAAAAAAACCTAACAAACAGTAGAATCTGAGTTTTAATTCTCATTAAGGTGTCCCAAAAGTTGTGTTTTAGACTTAACCAGTCTACTTAATAGTTATTGAGTTAGGACCGTGCTAGATAATTCACATAATTATCTCATTGCACCATACAAGAACCAAGTGAAATAGATATTTCTCATCCTTTTAGGTAGACAGGCACCAGAGCCTGAGAATAGTTAAGCCACTGTGATAGAGCAAGGATTCAAATCCAACCCAGGTTTTACTCCAAATGCTGAGGTCTTCTCCATTATATTGTATTGTCTCTTTCCATTGACTTCTCAATTTTCTTCTTAGGTCAAACAGGTGTTGTAAACTAAACTAACACAATAGAACTAATCTTATCCTTTTTCTTTTTGTCTTTGGTACCAGGTGTCAGTGCTTGACGCTTAAATGAGTGGGATGGCCCTTGAGGCAGAGAGATACCTTTCTTCCTCTGTGCCATTTGAGCACTTTTTATAAACTTAACTTGTCTTACTATGACATTTAGCATATTGTGTTATCATTACTTGTATGTCCAAATAGCCCATATGAATTTGAATGTCTCTGGAGGTAAAGGATGATGACTTATTTCTATTTGCGACACCCATATGAACCACTAGTAGCCACTATTTGGAAACTGAACCGAAGACTAAGAGGTCATAGTGTTGAATCAGTGTTGTGAATACTTTTCTCATAGGCACTTTGAGAAGCAACAGCTAGCTCACGCCCAAGCTACAGTTTAACTCTCTCCACAGAGCTGAAATTATCTCATATTTAACATTCCCTGAATTCCACATCTAGAAGAGTTCAGGGTTATCAATGTGGTATTTTCTCAAAATAGACCCAAACTGTTTTCCAAGGCTCAAAATTTAGAAGTGTAGGGAATATTCTGCCATAAGTTTTTAAAAATGTCTAGTCACACACACAAATTATTTAAAATTGTAGAGCATTCAGTCTGGGAGAGACATAATCATGACCTTGTTAATCCAAAGTCAAAACTGAGTTCCAAAAGGTTAACTTCTTTGTTTATGATATCATAGGGTTTTTACATACTGTTCTCATTTTTATTCTTGTTTCTTCTGGAAAATTTACTGGGTACTATGCTTCTGAAAATCATTTGGTTTTTCTGGAATCTCCTTGTGGACACTAACTCATCTTTCTTATTGGAAGCCTCTATTTTTATTTCTTTGCAGCTATGGCCAAGCCATCAGAAAACAGCTTCTGATGTTAGTTGATCAGATTAACATTTTCGTGAGTCTGCTATGGGCTAAGCACTGTGCCAGGGGAGTTTACAGAGATGAGTTAGTTCCAGACCCTCCTGGAGACCATCTTCTCCCTCTTCATATTATTCTAGTTTTCTTGGTTCTGTTAACATTGTTAGAATATATATTCTAGTAAATTCTGTTTTAGGTAAAATTCTAATTCTTTATATGTTCTTTTCTACCATCTGTTTCAGACCTTCCATTAATTCACATTATGACTTTGAACATATCACAGAGAATGTCTCACTGTCATCTATCCACATGGTGACAGGATGAAAATGACCACACATGGGATGCTGCCATGTAGATGGATCCCACTGGGTTGTTTGAGGATTACACTGAAATCTTTGGTGTAAAAATTTTGTTGTCAAGAATGAAAACACATGGTAGGAACTAGTAACTCACTAGTGCCTTATGTGCTCTACAACTTTTTTAAGGGAATTGACTATCTGTTCTTTTCGACATTCCCTCTTTGAAAAAATATATATTGCCGGCCCTATGTCTAATAGGCAGTTAGAACTTGGTCTCCCTCATTTCCTATTACTCTGTTCTTTCACCTTCTCTGAAGTTATGCAATCTGTTGGTCTATTACTGTGTGATTTAGTGGCAGGAAAATTTGTGACATCTGTCATTAATTAGCCACTTTACTATTCTGGGGTGCATTAGTCTCAGTTATAAAAAAGGGAAATACACTTAACCAAATCAGGATTTAGGGTCAAGTGATCTGGAGTTTATTTCTATTCAGTGATTCTTAAATATGATAGATAATGAATACCTTTGATGCAAGACCCCTTAGCCTCTGATTCTTTTTCCTGTTTCAGTCTCTAACCTATAAAACCTTCTTGAGGTTCATTTACTTAAGTCTCTGCTATGTTTCAGCTCTGCTCCATGTGTTTATATACAATTAGAATAAATAGTGGCTTGGATTTGTCTCCTTTATCTTTCTCTCTCTCTCTCTGACCTTCCTCTCCACTTTTTCAGCATGTTCTTTGTTCCCCCAAAAGTTCCCCAGAGCACTACTCTCATACGAGACAGATAAAGGACATAGTAAGTGAGCCGTATAAAAGACATAGTAGTGACAAAATTCTGGATAATAGTATCTTTCTTGACTCTTGTACAGCTGTAGAAATTAATTTCTAGGTCTAATAGGAATATAATTTCACATGCTCTATTGACTTATCCCACAGAGAGGGGTAGACAGAAGAACTACTTCCTAGCCGACACCTTGCTTGATAACAAAAGAAACAGAACTTCACTCAGAGAGTTTATTAATACCTAAAATTCCAAACATTCTTCACTGACATTGTGCCACTGAGCTTTTCAGGTGGTGGCAGGTGGTCTGGGGTTTGTACATTTTCCAGCTGCTACAAGAGCACCTCAAGGTAAAGATAAATGGGAAACAAGTATAGCAGAATGAATGAAAAAGGCTGGGTTTAAAAGGAACACATCAAAGTCTTGGCAGTTCTTCCATGAGTAACCTCAGAGACACTGTTGAAGAACTAATAATCCACTGAGGATGGGAAGAGAAAGTCACCTTAATAAAATGTGGGTTTGGTGTCCTTCTGCCTCCTTTGTCATTGACCTTTTCTTTCCTTGAAACCAGAATGTCTGCATTATGGCTCACTTTTTAATCTCAATTGATTGTCAAATAAATTCTTCAAAGATGTTAGTTAGTCAAGAGCTTATGCCAACATCATATTTTTGTGTATTTCTTCATATTTTTTCAAAGCACTTTTACCTACTTTATTTTATTTACTTTTTGCAACAAACTTATGAAGTATTTTAATCTCCACCTTAAAGATATGGAAACTAATGCTCGGAAGTTATTTACCTAAGATCTCAGTGTCAAATGTAATCCAAGTTTTTTCATTCTTATGCCCACCCTGTTGTTTCCCTCTTTGGACTACTTCTGGAGTAATTTTCATTTCAGAGGAGACAGTGAGCCTTGGAATGAGATGGTAGTTATGGAAAAGTGAGAAACAAGGGAGAACATCTTCATTCATTATTTCTTCAAATCTCTTCAGGCATCAGCTAACTGTATTTGCCTTCCTTCACTTCCTGTGGCTGGCTCCACCCATCTAATCTCCATAGGATTTACTCAGTTACTTAGGCAGAATTGAATTGGCATTTTGGAGCCACTATTATTATTTATTCAAGTCTTTGAGACAATTTTCGAATTTAAATACTTTTATTATTGATGGCAGATGAATTCAACTCCAGGCCATATCTGATAGATTAGTTACTACCTCCTTGAAAAGGATCCTAAAACTGTATCTGAACTCAGCAGAAACACATCATAATAGATTATTGATGTCTGCACAACCTCTGTGTGGAGGAAGCAGTAAGAAACTGTAATACTTACAGTGTATTAACCCCAGAATGGGTCCCAGAGATCATGTACTCCAGTCTCCTCAATTGACAAATTAGGGATCCAAGGCTGAGAGAGAGGAAGAGCCTCGTCTCAATCTCACTCACTAAGTGCTGTGTCACTTAAATGCAAAGGGAAATTTTGATCTGGTATTGTAGTTTGATTTCTTAACTTGATGTAGAAAGTTCTAATGACTGTACAAGGAGGAGATATTCTTCTGCCTCATCATAAATTCCCTTTGAAAATATCTTTTCCAGCTTTCCATAGTTCCTATACTCCAGCTATCACAAACTTTTCTTCCTTTTCCCCCTGTCATTTGCCTTACTCGCCTGAACCTGTCTTTATAGACTGTGCCTCATACTGTCAATTCATCTTTCCCCAGTCTCGTCTCCATTAAAATTGATCTATCCTATGTCCCTTGTTATTAGGTCATTGTGTCACACACAAAAATAGTAAAAGATAAGCATTGTTTAATACCCTACTTCTCCTGTGGCTTAATTGAGTTATAAAAATGGGATTCTTAGAGACAAAATGCCTTCATCGTCAGAGAAAAATCCCAAATGATTGGAATTGGAGTACCAGAGGAACCTGGCTCTTGTAAGACATGAGATATTTTGGTGGAAAGCAGTCATCAAACCAGGGCCAGAACTGATTGTATACATACATTAGTATATTTTGTTTCATCACTTCATTCACTGAAACTTCCAACTCTTTGTTTCCCTCACTTTGGTATGGTAACTCTTACTCATGTCCACATTTGACAGCTATAGAATCAAAGACATGCAGAAGCAATGACTTATTTGCCCTGTTTCTTGGAAAATTATAGGCAGTGCTGGGATGAATGATTGTTGCTTGCAGTTCCATAGCCACCTCTCTCTGCTCCTTAGCCTACAGAGCTATTCTTCCTACCTCTTTCAAACACCAATTTTTTTCATCAGTCTACTCTATAGAGGCTCAGTGCACTTTGGTAACATATGAAAGTACTGCGTTCCCAATAGTGATATTTGCTTTTCAAAACTACTGTGACTCTTTAGTGGATACTATATTCATTTTAAACTCCTACCCTTTATTTAGTCTCAGACAAAGCTTCCTTCCAGCATGAAGACGTGGACTTAAAACAGAACCATTTATCTGGTAGTACTGGAACACAGAATATGAACAGACAAGCACTGTGTTACCCTGTCAGCCGTGTGAACTCTGTTTAGACCAAGTTGGTGGTCCTGAGAAATGCCACACATTCCTGCATCTGTGGCTGTGGCAGGGTGTGGTAGTTTTGCTCAGGAATTACAAACCTTGTGTTAATGTCAAAGATTATAGCCAAGGTTCTACATACCAGAATAAATTTTTTACAAGTCATCTTTGGAGTACATCTAGAACCAAAATTGCCACTTTTGACTTATGAGGTAGATTTCTAATTCATACAGCAACACAACAAATTACATATATCTGTTTCAAAGATGAGAAATCCAAGACTTGGGGATGTTACATTGACCAGGATTGTCTGCCACTCATCAAAGATGGATTTGAGATTTGAACTCAGTTCTCTCTGACCCCAGATACCCTATTTTTTTATACTAAACCACTCTGACTCCTATAATCTGTATGCAATATGTGTGATCTCAACCTGTGAAGAGACCAAAATAAGTACTACAGAGTTTCCTATATTATATTTTAAAGAATTAATTAGTATTCTACAGCAATATTTGGGCCAGCGTGAGCTGTGAAACATAAATAGTGATTAGCCAACCTGAACTGAGAAGAAAATATGCAAAATTAAACTCTCTTTATGATACAACTTGAGTAACAATGTGAAGGTCACTCTTGCTTCAGAATAACCCATCCTGTTGTCTTGGACTTCCATAAAATTAGTGACTGTCAGAACTAGAAGAAATCTTAGGTATCATCCATTTTATCAGTGAGGAAACTAGACTCAGATTTGCAAAGTGACATCCCAAGATCTTATAACTACTTAGTGTACAAACAAAAAGTCATGGCTTAATGCCTATAAAGCTTTTAGTTATCTCAAAGTCTTGATTAAATATGCAAGTAGCTAAGATACGCATTGAAAATAAAATCATTATATGTCTCTCAGATTCACAGGTAGTAGCTGTTTGATTTATTATGTTGATTTGGAGGCTGCATCTAGAATCAGTAGGAAAGAGTGCCATGATTCATTATCGATGTTTGTTATACCTACAGGAAGTAGAATATAATAACACATGTGCTACATAGTATATTTTTCTGACTTATAGAATAAAAAAAAGAACTAACCCAATTCCTTATTAGCAGAGTGGAAAAAGTCCAGCCGTAGCATCAGAAGACCTGCTTTCATATCCCGACTGATCTGGGTCCTTGGACGAATCACTCAATATCTTTAAATCTTAGTTTCCTGCCCTATTTCATATACCTGTGACAATTAAAAATAGGTAGCACTTGAGGATATATGTTGTAATTTTAAGAACTACTTTTTATCGAGCCAATAAATTACCAGGCCCAGAAGTGGGGGAAAAGAGTTCAAATTTAAGGCTGGAAGATATTACTTTCAATCTTTGCTGGAGCTAGTCATGTTGCCAAAATTGACCTAAAGTACAGGTTTCACCAATCATGACTGGGTATTACAGTGAAGAATTTAGCCATATTGAGAATGCTCTGAGTTTGATCTGATCAAACAATGGGAGGAAAAGGATAACCTTTTGAGAGGCTTTATTAACTTTTCAGGTTCTTGGAGTTCTTTTCAATACAGACTAATTTCCTTAGGAGTGAAACTGATGTTTTCACTCCTGTTCCACATCAAGGGTGGGGTGGTTGAGATTCATTCTAATGGTTCAATTTGAGTGAATGCATACTCTACTCTGGCCTGGCTTCCCAAGCCCTGTAGAGTCTGGCTCTGGCCTTTCTCACACATCTCTCCTTTACTGCCCAGCCAGACTCTTCTTTCCAGAGGCGTCTGCCTCTTTCATACCTCCATCCTTTTTTGGTGCCCCCTATCTTTGTGGAAACCAGCTCCAATGGCATCTTTTCAGAAACCTCAAAGTCAGCATCCTCATAACAAAATCCACATGGTTTTCCTCCAAATCTTATGTCTCTCCCAGTCTTCCCCATCTTCGTCAGGAACTTGACACTGAGCTGTACTTAACACTTCCACATTCTTTATACCCCATTGGTCTCTTTGCTTCCTAGAGTTGGAAAGATCCTTCCATTATAGATCTGTTTATATTCCTTTAGTGGCCCAGTGCTCTCTGGAAATAGAACTTACAAGTCCATCCAAGGTCTGTGCTCAGTCACATCTCTTGGTACTTCTTCATGCTCTTAAGCTAACATTCTGAACTTAGTTTAGTTCCTGGAAGCCACATCTTTTTGTTTGTTCATTTGTTTGTTTGTTTGTTTGTTTGTTTCACTTCAGGGTCTTTGAATACACTTTTCCTTCTGTCTGGAATGCTTTGCTGGCTTCTCTTCACCTGGCTATTTTCTATTTAATCTTCAGGTTTTAGCTTAATTGTTAGGTATTCCATTCGGCATTGCCTGATGCTCTGAAATAGATTTGGTCTCCTCCTTACACATTTTCCCAAAACACTGTTTATTTCACTATCATCATATTTTATCATAATTTTACATTCATTATTTGTCTTTGTCACTAGTATGTTACCTATGTTAGGGTAGGGAGCTATGCTTGTTGTGTTTATCACTGCCTCCATTATTTCTAATTGCTTACTAGTGTTCAGTAAGTACTTATTAAGTAAATGAGTGGATGAGTAAATGAATGAATGGATAGATTCTTCCCATCTCGGTGAGTCTTGATCACACCCTTCAAAGTGCTTCTTGAAGACCTAATCTATAAACATTTTTTACAATTCACCATCCTTATGTGATATTTCTTTAGAATTTTTAAGTATATTATTGGTTTCACTTATGTGGGACTTTTTTTTTCTATTTTGAGTTGTAGCTATTGTTATTCTTTGTCATCCCCTTTAGTCTCCCAAGAAATAGCATATCTCGTATACCTTGATATAGCCTCCTAGTGCCTAGCTTGGGGGCCTAGTGCATAAGATATTTAAGCAATACATGATTGCTTAAATAAACTGAAAAAACTGCTCAGGTAGGACTAATTCATAAACTGCAGGCATTTTATTGATGTTGAATTCCTTTAGACAAATACTTTTCAGTACATAGTAAGATGATATAACTAAAGCTTTTCTCCTGGTTTTTGGCATTTCTGTAACAATTTTAGATAATACAAAAGAGAGATGATTGCACTTTGGAAATAGACCTACCTGTATGCAACAGTTTCCAACTCATAAAAATCATGACAAGAATCAGTGACTACTATTTCTCTATTTTTCAATGTACAGGTTTATTCCAAAGATATCATTTCTTATAATACTTTCACCCTAAAATGGCTATGAACCTTTGTGCATATGCAGATAATCCCGTACAGAATGTTTTATTTCCTGTATTAATGTGTATCTGGAGACTAGATAAACTCTAAAATTCCTTCTGATTTTGAATCTAAGATTCTATATGCTAATTTATTAAAGCAGGAAGCCAGCCTAGAGCTTTGGAACACATACCAGAATTAGGACACATGAGTTCAACCCCTAAACCTGCTGCTTATTATAATCTTAATATTGGCTAAATTCATGCACTTGACTTTTTCTTTTCTATCTTTTTTTTTTTTTTTTTGCATGCATTCTCTGTTCTGGGAATTGAAGATGTAGTAATGTAAAGATAAAGTCTATTGACAAAATAACCTAGCCTCTTTGAACTTTAGTTCTCTCATTTGTAAAACACAGTTAAAAGGAGATATGGGGTGCCCTACCAGAGAGGTGACTAACCCAAAGCTTTTGGGATGGGCTTGTTTGGAAATTAGAACTGGGGCTTTCTAAGTTATAAAATACTGGGTTTGAGTCTATTAGTGCTTGAAGGCCCTGCAACTATGTAAGTTATTGAGTTTTTTTCCCCTTAATTTAATAAGCTTGGTCTTCTCCAGCAGGCTTAGGTAGGAGCTTCTTTTATTTTGCTTTCCCTAGCTTATGTTTAGTGTTTGGTAGATTACCTTGCATATACTAAGAAAGGAAAGAGCTCAGGTTCTAGCATCATGTGGAGCCACTGCAGAAGATTCATCTATTGTTCTGCTGTGAGCCTGATCTCAAAGATACCAGGAAGCTTGAATCTTCTCAAAGAAACTAAACTGTTTGCTTATTGTACCTCTTTTTGCCCAAAGAGCAGCACTCTGAGTAACATTTACTCTGCCTCATGACTGGGAAACAGCACAATTAAAATAGCTTTAATCTAAAGAGCCCTGGCCAGGGGACCCTCTTCTCGAATGTAACGCTGGGGTGTGGGCACCTATGCCTTGAAAACTGGCAGTATGGGGAAGGATGTGGCCCTTGCAACTATGACCACTACTCAAGAGAGACTTGACCCAAGTTCTTGCTTTGAACATGATATGCTTAGTTGAGCTTCCAGAAGTCAGTGCCCCTCAGCCATAGTTAGTTTGTTGACATGCTGAAATTGCATATGAAAGTCCCCAAGGACCTTTAGGCAGAATAACAGGAAGAGTGGGATCCATAGAGGTGGATAGATTGGACTTTTGGTTTTCAGCCAGAGTTCTAGAGGCTCAGAATTTGTGATGATGGGGATGAATTAGGGAACATTTTTTAGACACAAAACTAAATAAAATGACTCCTAGGCATAGAAACAATGAATAACGAAGTGTTGTACAAGCTGTAAGGAGGCTTGCAAATATGTAAGATTAAGTTGTGATCCATTTAAAAGTGACACTGGGTTATTTATAGTTTTATCTTGCTATCATAACCTCATCCTGTGCCAGTTCATCTCCTGCCCCCTCAGGGATGACTGCAGTGATGGCCAGACAGACGGAAAGGATGTGAAGCCTGTCTGGTGAAGAAGTGAAACCATTTTTCTGGTCTAAGTTATTATTTTAGTTCATTTCTTTTTCTGTTTCTAAGAGTTTACAAAACTTTAGTGCCCCTGAATTTTTCAGCTATCCTGAGTGGTTTAACTTCTGAATGCTTTTAGTTAATCATAGTTGACTGTAAGGAAGAGTGTTGACCTATTTCTATTTAAATGGTAAACTAAAAGGAGAAAGTAGGGAAATGTCCACATTTAGAAGTCAAGTTTATATATATTTCCTGTGCCTATTTCCTTTTTTTTTTTTTTTGCATTCATTACATTGTGTAATTATTGCAGCAATCCTGCTACATAGGTATTATCATGTTTATTTCACAGGAAATTAAAATGAAACTCTGAGAGATGTGCTAACTTGCCAACTTACACACATGTTAAGGAGTGTAAAAGAGAAATACATACAGCCCCAGTCACTGTGGGTCTATGGGGCATTCTGAAACACAGTTGTTTATGGCAGTTGTTCATCATAAATCCATATCGGCCAAAAAAACTCTCCATCTGCTCCTTGCCTTGGCTGTCAGTCTTATAAGATATGAATTTGGCTGTGAGGAAGGAGAAAGGAGAAATCCTGCCAGCTACTGAACCCCAGTTGACCTGAATGTCTTCAGAGAAAACTCAGAGGCAAAGCACCCAGTGAAGCTGGCTGTCAGGAGTCTGGAAAAAGAAATTGAGGTGCCAGGGTCTGACACAAATCAGAGAATCAGCGATTTCCATGTGCAGTGGGGTGTTGGGCTGTGGACATGTGATATTCTCTGACAGAGATAGTGTCACTAAATTTCTCTGAGGAGCCTGCAAGAGATTAGAGATATGTCAGAAAAAAGGAACGTTTTAAATCAAACAAAAGGGCTTAGAAAGTAGATGGATATGTATATTAAAAGAAACAAAGATACTTTGAAATTAGTTTAATGAGAATTGGCCCCATTTTAGAGAGATGTCTGTGTTCTCGAGTTCAATAGTAAGAGTAGTAAAATATATTTTCTGATTCAAAGGCATTTGAATTGTCATTCTTTTGAGAATGCCATTAAATTAATTTATGCACAAAAACCAAAATAATCCTTCTGTTAGTCCCTTTTTATTTGAAATAATTTTATGAAAAGGAAAAAGATGTTCAAGTTTTAAGTCTCTCCATCATTTCAAACATCTTTTTGCATCTTTAATGACCTAATTTTAAAATTGATTATTAAAAGTTAAAAAAGAAAACTAGCATCTCTAAATATCAAGAAGTGTAGACAAAGTGAGAAAACACTTTTTAAATGGCAAGTAATCTATTTATAAGTCTTTATCAAGGTAAATTTCATAGAGTTAAGTTCTATTCTAGAACTCAGTAGAAACTTGCAGAAATCTGACACTGCTAAGCTCTATGGGTGATATGAAGAAATATGTGATATAATTTCTGCCATTAAGCAGTTTGTGGTCTGTTGATATGCACACTGAAATAATTAAAAAGTAACATCTGGCAGAATTTGATTAGATTTTAGAGGAATTATTTGTGATAGTCGGCCAGAGACTGCAGAAGCGACCATCGTCTGAAATAGAGAAAAATGATTTCATGGAGGAGGACAGATTCAGTGGAATCTTGAATGAAAGAGAAGGTGTAGAAAAATAAGAGAAAGACATTTCAGGCTGGAGGATACAAGATCAGAAATAAGAAAGTTATAAAACAGGTGGTGGACCATGATGACTGAAACTCAGGATTGGTCTAGCCATGGGGGGCAGCAGGACATAAGCTTACATAGAAGGTACATGGTAAACACTCATTATGTGTTTGTTGAATGAATATGTACCTTACACACATATTTTTTCCTGAATCTATGATCTTAGAAAACTTATCA
>NW_011888920.1:2877342-2884998 GCF_000151845.1 Pteropus vampyrus
ACTCTGTGAAAAAGAAGGAGGACATGAACTAAAAAAATATCACTTAGATGAGCGACTTAGAGTTCCTTGGTAAAATGAGAAAGTGTATTAACCAAACGGAATTTCTTTTTGTCTTATCAAAGAAAAGCTATTGATAGAATCCTGAAGATGCTCAGATGATCAATTCTGTTTAGATAAGGAATCTAATGATAAATTAATCATGAACTTCTAAAAAATGCTTCTTGAGAAACAGGATTATATTTTGTACCATCTTTGAATTTCTTACAGTGATTGCACAGAGTAGATCTTTATATTTTGAAAAGAACTATGTGTTTTAGCTGAGCTAAATATAATTTAAAAATGAAACAAAACTGAGTTTCTAAATTTGTTCTTGATATTCACCATCATTTGTCCATATTTCCATGTAACTATTTCCCTCTTCTAATCAGGGCTTTCTTTATGATAGTGTTCCATGAGTGTTATGAAAAACCACCCTGTAAGTGACCAGATCCGTTTTGATAACAACTTACAATTAAGGTCTTGCTTTAAACCTAACCTGGTTTCTTCCTGATACATTTTAAACCAATTTCTGAGGAGATATGCAAGTTCTTTGTTTCGGAGATATGCAGCTTCTTTGTTTATTTATTCTCTTTGTTGATTTTCTTAGTTTCTTTCTCACCTTAGTGTGCTATGTAAATTTAATAAGCTGTTTACTCCAATTTCTTAGGTGGAGTGATAGATATCCCACCTCCTGCACAATGAATGTTTCCATAAACACATTTTCTCAGAGGAGATGCCCAGGCACACACTGCCTGTTCTTTGTTTCCCATTATTTCAAGAGCACCATTCTTTGGAGGGTGCCAGAGATGAATTGTTCATATAGTTTGTTTATGTCTATTAGCATCTGCAACAGCAGGAAGCACACATACTCCTTTGCAGGATGGTCTTAACAACATTGCCCAGTTAAAGCAATTCAGAAATGTCCTCTTACCTTAGATACAGAGGAACAGTTCTTCTTACTGGGTTTCACTCATGTGGAAACATTCTGGTATTTCCACATGAGTGAAATTGCCCCAAAGAATGTATAATAATTTTTTTCCAGTATTGTTTGCACTGATCCATCCATATTCTCCCTCGCTATTGCTCTTTTTCTTCATGATCAATGAAGCCATAGGAAAGCAGTTGGCCAAGCGATTGCCTTAAGTTTAACAATAAGCAGGTAGTAAATTACTAAATGGAGGGTTCACCCCTGAATAGAGAAAGAGGAATGGGGCAGCAGTGGACATAAGTGAATCAATGAATGTCTTGATGTTTGATTGTGCACTCTCAAATTCTCTCTCCATGACCATTATTGTTTTTGGAACATGGTTAGAATCTTGTGTAATTGGTCTCCATGCTTTTTAGTTCAGTGTCTTCTAATTGATGCTCTATTCTGGCAGGTTTGCCTTTCTGAAATTGCATCTAATCACATCACTCTCTTGCTTGTAATTCTTAATGGCTGCTATAAATTCAAGATATCCAGCCACAACTCAAGACGTTCTCACAATCTTCCTATTTCAGAGAAAATAGAAACCCTAAGGTAGAGGCTTCCCGCCTTCCCACCTTCACTCATTCAATCTGCTACCCTTTAGCTTCATCCCACCTTCACTCATTCAATCTGCTACCATTTAGCTTCATCCCTGATACAGCACTGGAATTGTGGCTGGATCTAATGGAAACTTTTGGTCTTTATATTACCTAATATCTCAGTATTATAATAGTTTTTCCCTTAAAAACACCCTCCTTTCTCTGCCTCCTTGTCACTTTACCTCTCTGATTCTCTTACCCACCCTTCTTTACAGGGATTTTCTTCTTTATATGTGCTGCTCCTCAGACTCTTTTCTCATTTCACACATTCTTCGTGGATAGAAAATGGCTTCAATCTGTAAGCTGGAGGCCCCTAAATCTATTTTTCAAGCACAGACTTTTCCTAAATACAGACACATATAGTCATTTCCCTACTTGACCTCTCGATTTCAATTTCACACAAGTACTTCAGACTTAATGCATACAAGACAACTCATCTTTCCCCGCATTGTGTTCTTTTCCCTCTATACACTATTTCAGAGAATGATGCAATGACCTAAATAGTCGTTCTAGTCAGAAATCTGAGCATCCTCTTGTTCCCTCTTTCTTCATCCCATACATGCTGTCAGTCACAAGGTCTTGTTAAGGTTATTGCCCGTACATTTCTTAAATTCATCTATTGTTCTCTCTGAAGTTAAAGGCAGAGGACAAGAAGGTTTTGAATTATTTTTCTTGTGTATTCCTTTTTGTTCTGGGCTCTCAAACTTTAATTACTTTATAAATATTGATTAGGCTACCTTCTTCTATATTCTTCTCAACTTGTAGGAGGATAATAGTACAGAAATGGGAAATAAGTAGACTTTTATATGTAGACTATAACATATTTTGTATCAAATAATAGAATGCAGTTTATTTTTAAAATCTTTGAATTAATGAAGAACCAATAAAAATATAAAATATGGAATGATTTATTTGGATTTTCAGTGATAAGGATGTTATTATGGGAAGCATAGATTGGAGTAAGTGTTCAGGGAAAAAAGTTATTTAGCAAAGAGGCAAAAGGGCCTGAATTAGGACACAAGCAAAAAGAACTTTGGATGTATATAAAGGAAACTTTCTCTCTTTTATATAAATATACCTATAAAGTGACATAAAGCCTTTAAAATCTACCTTTAATTTCCAAAAGATATTTCTCATAATTTATCTCCTTCTTACTAGCTTTTTAGGAGATGGGTAGGCTTTATCTTTTTTATCTGTTTAGCTAGATTCCACACCCCCCTCCCAACTCACACACACACTTTGAGTAACTTTTGATTGAATATATTTAATTTTCTCAAGAAAATAAAAGAACATAATTGGAAACCCATAGCTACCATGCAGACTTTTGATACTGCCCAAATAAATTATCAGAAAACATATATTTTCACCTGAAAATATATTTTCACTTCAGGTGAAAATATATTTTCACCTGAAGTGAAACTGTACTCCAGAATTTCCCAAGTATCATGCTCATCCAGAAGTTTAAATAAGAAGCCCTTCTCAGCATCAGTAAGAACTTCTTAGTTTTAAAAGGTGCAGAGTTTTTTTTTCTTTTTTAATGTTGAGTTTTCTTATGGGCTGAGTACGATGGTGCCCAATTGTTTAAAAATTTAAAATAAATCTTGAGATAAGTGGCAGAACAAAGTGAGAATTACTCCTATACATAGCATTGCAAGAACCTAGGAGCTCCAAGGCATTGAAGGGAACTATAGGTATCTGGGTGGACAAATATGCAAACAAACAAACAAACATACAAACAAAACCCAGGCTGTGTGAATGAGACTTTTCTGAGTTAAGAGCGTGGGTTTTATGCAGAAAACGATTATCTCCCATTTCTTAATATTAAATCTGAGCACTCAGCAGAGTTCATTATTTAGTGCGCGCTCTGGGATATATTTCACACTGAGTACTCTTTGAAACCTGAGAAAGTAATTCAGTCATTTCATACTAGGAGCCTATTAAACTTTCTAGAGTTTAAATATGAAAATTTACAAAGGACTACTCCAATGCAACCCAGATCTTTGGTGGTTGGCCCACAATTGATCTTAGTACATAGACACCAAGGACAATTGCCAGTTGCCCACTGCTCTAGAGCGAATGGACCCAAGGAGGCCGTGGGCTTGGGTGGGAGATGTGTAGAAAAGGTGGTTCAGGGCATTGTGATCTTGAGAGACTATGACAGAAACTAGGCTGGACCTTGGATAATGATGCAGAAGCAGAGATAATAGTTGAAAATATCAGCAATTAGCTTAAATAAAGAGGTGTGGTGAAGTAAATAATAATAAGGAAGTATAACACTTTCCACTTATATAATATTTTATATTCTTCAATAAATTTTATTGTTGGTTTTTACTTGTATATTTAAATTGTATAAATCATTAATTTTAAAGCGGAGAAAATCATCTCCAGACAGATATGCTTAGTAAATGCTTATTACTTGAACAAATTATGTATAAAAAAGGAAAATTAACACTTGCATTTTGTTTTTCCCTTTTGGCTACATTAGCCAGACCAACTGTTGCATTTTGTACTGAACAAAAATACTCTAAACATTTCCAACAGAGGGGGGGATCTGATACAGAGAATGAGTTACACAGGCTTTAGAAAGCTGAAAGAGAAAAGGGGAACACAGGTAAGACAGAGAAGATAACTGCAGAAAAAGAGATGAGGTACTAGAACTTAGGTACTCAGTTCTCTGAGGAAGATGCATCACTGACTTTTGCTGACACCTCTGAGAATGAGATGAGGCCAGTCTGGGAGTGCTGGGGGCAGCCGAAGGCTGGAACCAGCTGACAGGAACAACAAAAGCCTAGTCCTGCCTTTCTACTTCCTCCTTCTAGTCACGCTCTAGTGTCTCCTATTAGCAGAGACCAATAAGAAAGCAGCTAACTTTGCAGTCTCTGAAATGTAGGGTAGAGGACAAGGATGAGTTTAGAGCTGAAAAATGATATGTAAAATTCTGCACAGGTATCGTTTAAAGGAAAAATGACTGCCTTGAAAATAAGACCAGTGATAAATTACACGTAAAGTAGCTGCTGTCTAATGGGTTATTTTTTTGGTTGATGGATTATCTCAACATTTATTGAGTTTAATTTTCTATGCTATTTGAACCCCAACATTAATTCTTTAAGTTACACTGACTCGCTCCCCAGGTGAGATAGCTCTTTCAGCAGATAGTGGTCTTTTTCACCTTAAATGCTACCATCTTCCCATAGCCATAACACTGAAGTTGTGACCACTTTTTTGGAAACGGTCACTTCTGATTACCATGCCTGTAGAAAAAGATTCCATCTCTCTCCTGGTTATGAATAGATAGATAACCCTCCTCCCTTGATTGTTACATTGCCAATGCTTCCTTCTCCTCTTGCTTTTCCAGCCATGGTAGGTCAACAGTGTTGGCTGCTGCCTCTCTGGGTCCAGCCTTTGCCTGTTCCAGCCCACTTATGTGTGTATTAGATATGACTGTTTCCTAGCAGTTAATTCCCTCTGGTTGGAAGAAGTGTACAATTGAACAGGTGTGTTTAATAAAATTCGAGATTATTTTACTTTCCATAATCTTCACATCATTTTATGTTATTATTTCTGGGTCTTCCAAATATGATTATACCTTGCATCAGTAAACTAAGACAGCTCTTCTAAGGAAAGACTACCTTGTCAAACTAAGCATGCATTCTGTCAATTGTGTAGCTTTATGCTAGTAGAAATGGACAAGCAGGATGGATTAAAAATAAAGATCTGGTACTTTTACATCTTAGGATTTCTTTGTGCTAAGTTTCCTGGAAAGGAACTTGATCCCCAGAATCAAAACTACTGATTTTAAATGTTGGCTCAGAATCAGAATCATACCTGCAGCTTTAAAAAAATGCCGATGCCCAGCCCTCATTCTAGACCTATTGAAGAGAATGTCTAAATGTTGGGTCCAAGTATATATGTAAAGCTCTA
Organism: Pteropus vampyrus; assembly: GCF_000151845.1. Lineage (NCBI taxonomy): Eukaryota > Metazoa > Chordata > Mammalia > Chiroptera > Pteropodidae > Pteropus > Pteropus vampyrus. The sequence continues at coordinate 2,882,869 of NW_011888920.1, forward strand.
CAGATTGTTTTGTTGTATAGTCAGGGTTGAAAATTACTGTTTTTTTTCTTTTTTTTTTTTTTTCCTCCTGGGAAAGTATAAGCATTATGTAACCAAGTATTGGCTGCTTTGTGTTGTTGGCTTCAAAGAACTGATTCAATGAATGTTAGCCTGAGGATCTTAACACCATGTAGCCGTATAAAGTACCAAAGACTATTTTCCTTATTGGTTTGTTTATTTTTTCCTTCTGGTGCTGCTTTTGGCTTTCACTCTCTCAGATGGCTGAGAATTAAGTCATATAGCAATATATATTCCACTCGGTTCTGTTGTGTGGATGAAAGCTTCCCTCAGGTGGCTGGGGTAGATGATAAAGTCTATTTAGATAGCAGCTCTGGACTCCGTGATATAAACTGTAATCTACAGTGCATTACTCAATAGGTTGTTGATGACTGTATTTATGGAGCTCTGCAAAACCTCACAGCTGAAGTACAGGGCCCTGAAATCCCTGAAAGGAAAGACGTTTCTGTTCCAGGAGACTGTATTGGACATAGATGTGGTAAGGGCCTACTCAGTGTCTACAAAAATAGAGGACAGGCAACCTGTTTCAAGGAGGTGAAGAAATTGGCATGCTATGAAAATAGTCATGTCACAGAGAAATATAAGCAATTATCTGAGAGAACAAAGGAAAGTATGCAGCATTAAGAATAAGAAAACAGCTCTATTGAAGTACTGGTTTCTGGGAGAAATAAGTACTTGGGAGTCAGCTGTCAAGGCTATGTTTAGCCATTACCAATTAAACCACTGGGCCAGCTTTACCAGCAAGTATTCAAAATTGTACTTTCTGTTCAGGAATGTAAAGATGGCTTAATATAAGGAAATCAACATATATAATACACTACGTCAATAGGTGAAACCATGTTTGTAAGGCTCTGACAGCTGCTGAAACACATTTGATACAAATAATTTACTATTTAAAAAAACCTAAAATAATAATAAAATGAGTCTCCCATACTTTAACGAAGAGCACCTAAAATAATCCAGTGCTTACAAAGGCATAATGAAACATATACTTTCATTTATTGTTCGTGACAATGTAAATTGGTTAACAACTTTGGAAAACAATTAAATATATAAATTTCATGATGTATATATATTTACTTTGATTCATTAATGTAAATTATGTCATTCTTGTTTCCAAAGGAAAAAAAGTCAAAATAAAAATGAAAGCTCTAAGCACAGAAATGTAAATTCAAGAATTATATATTGCAATAATGAAAAATTGGAAGCAACCTAGGTCAGTGATTCCCAAAATATTTGAGTGTTCATGCCTTAGAATAAAATTAAATTTGAGCATACTTCACCTTTACATATTTAGTTATTTATGTATAAATTATATGTATGTACTCGTGTTAATATTTTATGCGTAGCATATAGGCATATCCAAAAAGTAATTGAAAAAGGATGAATTTAAAATGTTATTATTAATACTATTTTATTTTAATAGGAGCATTGTGATTGTGAATATACTTTATAATTTTAAAAATATTTGTTTGACATTTTATATTTTAGCAATTCCATGGTCTGCTCCTAAGATTATTATTTTTGATACTTTTTTAAAAAGTCAAGCTTATTGAAGCAAAATTCACATACAGTAAAATTTACTTTTTTTTAAGTGTACAATTTGAGTTTTGAAAAATGTGTACAATTGTCACCACTACCATAATCAAGATATAGAACATTTTCCTAACCTCACTAAGCACCTCCTCCAACGCTGAGCCTCCTTTCAGAGTCTGCCCCCATCCCTAGCTCCTGTAATTGCAGATTCAACTTTGTCCCTATAGTTTTTCCTTTTCCAGAGTCATGTAAATTGTACCATTTTTGTGCCTGCCTTCTTTCACTGTATCTTTTGTGTCTGGCTATTTTTAAACAAAGCACAATGCTTTTGAGATTATCTTAAGTTGTCGAATAATCAGTTTTTCCTTTTCATTTATGAGTTGCATCCCTTGTATGGATATATAATTTATTCATTCACCAGTTGATGAATATTTTGTTTTTGACTATTATGTATAAAACTGCTGTAAACTTTTATACATAGTCTCTGTGTGAACGTGTTTTTATTTCTTGTGGGTAAATACCTAGGAGTTATATTAC
>NW_011888920.1:2889198-2890545 GCF_000151845.1 Pteropus vampyrus
ACATAAAATTAACCACAGTAACATTAGTAACATCCTGTAGCACTTTATGAATATAAGATTTCAATTTGTGTGCTGAAAAGACTGACTAATGATACCATAATTTCAAATACGTAATTACCTCTGCAATTTTATCCACATTTTTTTTTAAAGAAAATAGTACTTAAATTGGTTGTATCAACAGTGAGTACATTCACACAGTTTTTCTGTAATTTTTCTTTTTTTGATAATATATCTTCTCCAGATCTTTCCTTTAATAACTCAGAGAAAGCTACTGCATTCTTAAAACAGAAGCTGGCAAATATCATAAACTGAGACATTGTTTTTAACTTGCAGCCAACTCTACAGCAAACCTCCTACACTGTGTAAGTGTTCTAATACTCATTTTGTTCAGATCTTTAGCAGTGTTGTCTATGAATCTTCCAACACTAATTAACAACAAAAGAAATGTTTCACTATGCTATATTCTTCTTATTTCAGTCATTTTTAAAAATCATGACATGACAGGAAAAGATATACTCCCCCAGTAGTATGTAAATTTTGTTTTTGTTAAGTAGGACACCCAAAAGATGGTTCTAAACTTCATTTCTAAGTTTAGCATAATTTTGTAAATACTAAATTGAATTTTGCATGACTATAAACACTGGTGGAAAAATGATATTTTTTTAACCAAATTATTGTTAACTCTTATTAGAACATTGTTGATTTTTATGTATGAATGTGGCTGATGAAGTAGAAGTAGAACTGTCAGCTTTGCTGTTAGCTATTTACCACAGATCTAGAATTTCAACAGGGAGGAAATGTATATCTATTCATTGGCATCTTATTAAGTTAATAAAATAATAGATATGATGCTACATAGAAAAATGTGTAACATAAGTACTAGGTCAAAAAACTAATCTATGAAACTTTATGTGCTTTATAATAACAATTAACTTAAAAGACAGGAATAGAATATAGAAAAAATTAAAAAGCTCTACAAGGGTGTTAAGATTAAGAATATTTTGCTTTTTTCTTGGGACACATTTTGTGTTATTTTTGTTTTATTGTTTAGAATTTTAAGGAGGCACTTTTGCATCATATTTTCCTATTTTCTTCTTACAGAAAGTTTTGAATCTGCATGAAAGTTTTGAATCTGCATGAAAGTTAATTTACCTTCCATATACAAGTACACACTTTCTTGCACCATGACCAATACTGGATTTTATAATTCTTTTCAATCACTGCTAATTTGATCAGGAAGGAAATTATATTGTAATGTTTTCTTTTCTTTATTTCTGTGAATACCAGTAATGTGTTTATAGACTGTTTGGTTTCACCTTTTGTTAATTATCAGAGTATGAGAGACCT
>NW_011888920.1:2890595-2892126 GCF_000151845.1 Pteropus vampyrus
AATAATCAGTTTTTCCTTTTCATTTATGAGTTGCATCCCTTGTATGGATATATAATTTATTCATTCACCAGTTGATGAATATTTTGTTTTTGACTATTATGTATAAAACTGCTGTAAACTTTTATACATAGTCTCTGTGTGAACGTGTTTTTATTTCTTGTGGGTAAATACCTAGGAGTTATATTACTGGCTCATACAATAAGTACATGTTTTCCAAAATGCACATACCATTTTGTATTCTCACCAGCAATACATGAGCATTCTGGTCCTCCACATCCTCACTTGCACTTCTAAAGTAACCTTTTTTCTTAAAAAAAATTTTTTTTGTCATTGCGATAGGTATGTGTTATGGGCTGAATTGTTTGCCCCTGCATTCATATGTTGAAGGATTAACCACTGATGCCTTAGAAAGTAATTGTATTTAGAGACAAGGCCTTTAAAGAGGTAGTAATGGTAAAATGAGGTCATATAAGTGGACCCTAATCCAATATGATTCTTGTCCTTATAAGAAGAGGAGATGAAGACACAGATAGCAGAGAGGGAAGATCATAGGACAACACAGAGAGAAGATAGTATTAATAAGCCAAAGAGAGAGATCTCAGATATTGGAATTTTAGCTTCTAGAATTGTGAGAAAATAAATTTCTGTTGTTTATGCCTCTGTAAGAAAGAAAAATTTGCCACACTCCCCACCTCCCCCCGCCCCCACACCCAATTTTTCTCTCTGGTATGAAGATCATTTTATTTTTAAGAAACAAAGACTTGGGAAGAAACTTTGACCTTCCCTGTAACTGCCTAAAAGAATTTAAATTGAGGGTCTTTTCCAGGAAATAGAGCTATCATCAGAGATATGTACAAAGAATGCAGGCTGAGTGTAATGGGGGAAACTTGACAGGATCTAGAGATCAGAGTTCATTCTATGTCCCATTGTCTCTTCCCGGAGACATTTGTTCACCAAACATTTGCTTCTGGAAACATTGCTTTAACAAAGAAACATTTGTTTACCAAACATTTGCTTTTCCATGTGAATTACTTTCCTTATCTTTGAAGTCCCAAACCACTAACTCCTCCTTAGCTCAAGATGGCATATAAGTCTTAATTGTCCACCTTGCTCTTGGGTCCCAAATCCTCATGGAACCTCCATATGTATGTAACAAATTGAATTTAATTATTTTCATCTCATTAATCTGTCTGTCAATTTAATTCTTAGAACAGCCAGAAGAGACCTAGAAGGGCAAATAAAAATGTCTTTTTCCTCACCACCCATTCTGTGGTACTTTGTTATTAGCCCCAATACAGTGTTAAAGATATTTTACTGAAGTTTTATTTAAATATTCTTAATCACTAATACTATTGAGTATAGTATATATTGAGTTTTGTGTCCATTTCAGTCTATATTCTGCTTTGGTATTATATCCGCTCAAATCCTTTGCCCATTTATTTTCTTATTATTGATTTTTTAAATGTTTTTTTACATATTCTGAATACAAGTTCTGTATTAGATATGTAATTTACAAATATTTACTTCCAGT
>NW_011888920.1:2892176-2892528 GCF_000151845.1 Pteropus vampyrus
AAATTTGGATAACAGGTGGCATATAGTAGTTCCTAGATGCTTTACAAATAATTGTTAAATGAATGGATGAATGAATAAATGCCCTTTATACATTTTCTAATGGAGTATTTAGGTTTTGCTTACGAATCTGTAAAACTTTCTCTGTATTAGAAAGAAACTCTTTAGGCATATGTCACAAAATTTTTAAAAATCTGTCACATTATTTTTATTATTTATTTTAATTTGAGAAACAATGAAATTTCATATAGTTATGTAGTCAAATGTGTTCTGTTTATGGTTTCTATATTTGGTGTTTTGCTGAGGAATTCTGTCCTTTCCCTCCAGTCCTTCCTTTCCTCCTTTGTATTGTTGT
>NW_011888920.1:2892578-2893716 GCF_000151845.1 Pteropus vampyrus
TTGTTTTCAATTTTTTACAACTTTATTGAAGTAAGATAAACTGTACACATTTAAGGATAATTTGTGACATGTATACAGCCTTGAAACCATCACCACATTCAGGATAATAAACATTTCTATCACTCCCTCCAAAAAGTTTCTTCTTGTCCCTTTGCAAACCTTACCTCTCTTCATTCCATCTCCAGGCAACCAATGACCTGCTTTCTATTACTATAAATTAGCTTGAATATCTTAGTTTTTGTATAAATTAAGTCACATAGTATCTCCCCTTATTTTTGCATGGCTGTTTTTACTCAGATAAATGATTTTGAGATTTATTCATGTTGAAGCATGTATTAATAATTTGTTCCTTTTATTTCATTCATGTGTTGATTGACATTTGGTTTAATGCTTGTCACACTTGAAAAAAGTTATCTCACTAAGGTAACTTGACTGCGGTGGAATGTAATATTTATTCCATTTGCTGAATTGTTCAGTTTTTCCAAACTGCCCACCAAATAATAATTGGTTTTGCTGAAATTTCAATCTGTCCTCACATTAGTCTGTTGACATTATGAGTAATTAGAATTCATTAAATAATAACATTTGTGATAAGTGTGTGAAATCTGAAGAGGAATTTTCTACTTAAATGACTAACCTTGTAATCAACTCTTTGTTCTGCTTCTGTAGACATGCTTGCTGCATAGGCCGAAGGGTAGGATGACTTTGAAATCAACTAAAAACTCACCCTCCCCTTTGCTTGTTCTGTCTAGATAACAGATGTATCCCCTTTGCTTGTTCTCTGTAACTGCCCGTAGCCCATAGCAACTCCCACGCTCTATAACTGCCTGAGGACAAATTAACCAATCGGCTCATGCCAACTGTAACTGCATGGATAAGTCCTATAAAAGCAAGATTACCCCTGAGCTCAGGGCCAGATCTTTAGAGCGCTAGCTCTTCTGGGACTGCAGTGTAATAAATCTGAGTTCTCCAACTCTCCGAGTATTGCTCGATTTTTTGCTGGTCTGATTTTTCTGCAACAAATCCACTGACATTCTTTATTAAAGAAAGATGTTTTTTGCTGAAAGAGTTTTAATCAGATTAAAAAATTCTGTTTCTAATTGTTTCAGTCATATAGGTAACAGAGATTTTATAGGTA
>NW_011888920.1:2896011-2910530 GCF_000151845.1 Pteropus vampyrus
CAAATGTGTTCTGTTTATGGTTTCTATATTTGGTGTTTTGCTGAGGAATTCTGTCCTTTCCCTCCAGTCCTTCCTTTCCTCCTTTGTATTGTTGTGTGTGTGTTTTTGAGCACATGGAGCTTAGTGTAGCAGGGTGAGATGTAAGGACCTGACTTCTCTCCAACCTGGAGACTTCACTGTACCAGCACCACTTACTGGATCATTATCCCTTGATTTGAAATGTAGTCTCGATGATACATCAAGTATTGACATATATTTAAATCTGCTTCTGGGCTTTCTCTACTCTGCCATGGAACTAATTGTAGTAGTGGTTTTGATCTTCTTTAGTGTAGCTTTGTTGTATTTTTAATACTCAAATAAATCTCTCTTTCATTTCTCTATTTTTCTATTGAACTATTTTTACTTTTATCCTTTCTGATGAATTTGGGGAATGCTTTTTCCATGAAAATTTTCATGTAAATGGGAATAAATTCTGTATGCCTTAGATATGTTTGAGCCTTCAGCAAAGATTACACCCTCTGCCCTACGCTTTTAGACCAGAGACCATCTCCTAGTACCACTCCCTAAGTTTTAGGAGAGTTTTAGGAAGCACTGCAGACTAGTTCTCTAATATATAACATATTCTATGGGCTCTTAGATTTTGTTTGTTTGGTTTTTAAACTTATGAACTTTCAGAGTTCTTTGAGGGGTTTTTAAGTTGAGATTTTAATTACCTTTTCAGTAGCTGCTTGTTTTCATTTTTTATGGAAGATTTTGAAAATTCATTTCCATTTCTATTTTAAATAAGCTATAGATAATGGCTGAGCAAAAAGTACATTCACGAGGATGGTGTGTGCTTTTGGAAAAGATCAAGGATGCCTGTTTTTCTCTGATACCTCTAACCGGATGCTTCTTGTACCCAAAATAGATCCCTGAGGCTGGTCCTGGATGAAGCCTTTAACGCTAAATGCAGTCAGCCAGGAATAGTTAAAAAGGACATAATAAAACTGCTTGCTGGTTTATTGCTGTAGGCTTGCAGGAAAACTAGTCCTAATGTGCTCTGGGAAATTTCTTCTACAGCATGTTGTCTTGCCTCCACTTTTAAGATTTAATCCTAAAAAGTACAGGAGCATGCACTAGAAAAATGCTCTCCTATCTCTGGAATCATCTGACCAGGAAGAAGGGGCATAACCTTATGTCTATCAGTGTTCTAAGTGACTTTAAGGCAGCTTTATTCAAAGTCTTAACATATTTTGACCTTTCAAAACAAGAAACACCTGGTCAGTACATCTTTGGCAATAGGTCCCGTTAAATATGACGCAGGGGCTTCTTTTGTTATGATCGCTCTCTGACATAGAGATTGATAAATATGATGGCATAAATCTCACAAATGTGTCCACAGTTTTGTGCTATGTTGCTGCCCCGAAACTCTGACATCCTGCAGACCCAAATCAGATGGGCCTGTTGTTTGTTGCTTTGATTTTTCACACTGAGTGACCCAAAAGCAATTTGCCATAAAGAGGTTTTTAAAAAGTCTTAAATAATCATCCTTTCCTGGTTTCCCTTCTACATAAAAACTCAAGAGACACAGCAATGACAGTATAAATAAATGAATCTAAATGAACTGCTTCAACAGTTAAAAACAACAGTTGCCTTGAAAACTAATCACATTCACTGAATGGAATAGTTTTTAGTAGGCTTCCGTATTATTATTATTTGTAGCTTTTAGAGCTTATTTGTCATCATTTCTTTCTTACAGACATAGCTGCTGATTTGCCTGAGCAGCCCATGGGGCACCTGCAGCAGCTTCCTGGGCTAGAAGGATTATGGCTCAAAGGCAGCTAGTGGCCTGGCTTTACAGGTAAGGTTTTAAAAACAAATTAGTGCAAATGCTTGACTTTGTTTTTCGTTGTTTTTCTTTCCATTGAATTGTCTCTGATTTAATTTCTCTGCAGTGTACACCCTGGTTTGAACTACCTCTATTATCCAACTTAATCTGTGATTTGTTACAAAGTCATGGCTCTGTTATGGTGGTCTAAACCAGGGGTCCCCAACCCGGGTGTCATGGACTGGTACCAGTCCATGGTCTGTTAGGAACCGGGCTGCACAGCAGGAGGCGAGCAAGCAAAGCTTCATCTATATTTGCAGCCGCTCCCCAGCACTAGCATCAAGGCCTCAGCTCCACCTCAGATCATCAGGCATTAGATTTTCATAGGAGCACCGGACCTTGGTGCCAAAAAAATTGGGTACCGCTAGTCTGAATAATCCAGCTCCAGAAATGAAACAGCACATTCTCCTGACTTCAGTTGAGGAACAAATGTTTGAGAGATTATCAAGTATAAGATAAAGAAAAAATCACTGAATTAAAAAAGTCAACATTGTTTTTAAAACTCACACTTTTAACAACTTAGTAAGTATATGAACATTTACTAACTGCCAATTATTTTCCAGGCACAATTTTTTTAAAAAGCCAGGCAGAGATAATAAACAATTGAATTCATCCTTTCATCTCCAGTCATTTACACAATTTACTCCCTAGAGAACAGAAGAACTTTTTTATTATTTATTACACATTTTTTCAAATACTTCATGAAAGAAGATGGATTATAAAATATTCTATACAAATGGTATTTGGCATTTTATGAATTCTTTTAAAACCCAAGTCAGTTCAAGTCACCCTTACACTAACATCCTTCGGGACATCCCATCCGATTCAGATCGAAAGCCAACAGTGAGCCATATGCCCGTTTTACCACGGCCCTTCTCTGATCCCAGCTCTCCTGCTACCTCTTCCACTCTTGGCTTTGGCCACACTGACCAGCTCCCTTTTCCTGGACCCCATCCAGGTGTGTTCTGCTGCCAAGTATTTGCACTCACAGTCCTTTTTGTCTAGAAAATTCTTCCTGCAGGTGTCCACATCATTTCTTCCCTCCCTTTTCAGAGAGGCCTCCTGAACCACTTTATTTAAAATCACGACCTTGGTATCACCCCTTGACCCAGACACACACTGCCCAACACCCTCCCCTGCTTTATTTTTCATCATGGCCCTTATTGCTATTGAGTATGCTAAGGTATTTATTTATTTACTTGTTCACTGATTGATTTTTCCACTAGAATGTAAGCTCAGTAAGGGAAAGATTTTGTTTGTTTTCTTCACTGTAGTATCTTCAATGTCTACAACAGTGTCCAGCCATGGTCAACATTAAATTAATATTTAATTTTAATAGTTGTTAAAAAAAAAAAGCAAAAAAGTAGAGGTAATGGCAAACCATACTGGGTGTTTTTCATGTTGATCTGATCTTTGTAAGTAGAAAGGAGAAGTTGATAGAACAAGAGTGAAGATGATATTTATACATTTAATTCATTAATTAGTTAATTAATTATTAATATATGCCCTGCCTAAATTCTAAAACTGATATTTAAAAAAAGATATAAAATAGTACTTGAAATGGGAGGGCAACAATTATTTTGAACATTTTTTCTTAAACTTTTTTGCAACATTAATACCTTTTATGATGAAGGCTATAAGCCCTTTCTTTAGAATAATGCAAATAAATACATATCACACACACACACACACACACACACACACACACACACACACACACACACACAAATATTCCAAGGGTTTTATGAACCCTTACCAGTTCATTCATGGTGTAGGCAGAGGTCCCTAACCTTTTTTGGCACCAGGGACCGGTGCTCCTATGAGAATCTAATGCCTGATGATCTGAGGTGGAGCCGAGGTGGTGATGCTAGCACAGGGGAGCAGCTGCAAATGCAGATGAGACTATGCTTGCTCGCCTCCTGCTGTGTGGCCCAATTTCTAACAGGCCAGGGACCCTGGTGCAGAGACACGGAGAAGTATAACACATGGCAAAGTTAATATAATTACTATGATTCAGCACTGAATTTTATCTGACAAGTTAAAAAAAATTTAAATAAAAACAGAAAGACAATGAATTCTTTAAGGAAAAAGAAGCAGTCAGGGAAAAGCGATATAGTTGTTACACACGTAGTCTGTGCATCATCTTATCCTAGGCTTTTAGAATACGTCCCATTTCACAGAATTCCCATAACACTCATTTGAGGAAGTTATTATTATCCACATTTTATATATAAGGGAAGAAAGAGCAGAAATGGAATTTGAATCCAGTTCTCTGTAATATCCAAAGGTTATGATCCTTTAAATTTTAAGTCAAAAATAAGTATACCAGTTTGTCAGTGAGGAAAACACATTGTGTAGGGGTGTGTGTGTGTGTGTGTGTGTGTGTGTGTGTGTGTGTGTGCATGCACATGACACTAAACCCTAATAGATTAGAATTTTCTATGGGGTAGGAAAATAATGGCATTTCAAGTTTCCTCAGACCTCTTTTCACTGGGCAGATTATAGATATAAAACTTGGGGGGCTAAGAAGTTTAATGTAGCAATTAACTTTTGTGTACTTTGATGGTAGATGCTGTGTTTTTATTTCTGACACATTTTCTGCTATCTCAAACCATTCTGCTTTGTATATGGAAGCCACTCAGGAAATAGCGGGCATCTGACTGGTCATATTTAGGTCATTTTAGATGTCTCAGAATCTAGTATCTGTTAAATAACCTAGACATCTCATTTATGTTTGGAAGGGGTCTTGAGAAATCCAAATGCATAGCCGCAATTCATAGCAGCCAGCATTTTAATAGCTAATGTTAATTGAGCACTTACTAAGCTCTAGGCTGTGTTTTAACTTCATGAATTATCTTTCAACATCCAAACCATCTGTCAACTGAGCCAAAATAGACCGGTCAGTTCTGTCAAATTTTATTCATATCAGCTCAATCAAAACCACCCAGTCAAAATGAAAATTGGATACAGTCTTAAATCTACTTCTTAGAGGCCAGAGTAGAACTCATTTATATACTGTAGTTTCAGCTATTTTTCTAAGGCCCCAGTTTAAAATGATTCAGATTATGGCGAGACAATGAAGTCACCCTCCCCTGCCAAGCTGTCCTGTCAAATTCTTTCCTTCTAGGAGTTTGGCATCTCTTTAGGCAGATTGCTAATGATCAATCAAAAATAGAGCAACTGAGGGACGAGGCTCCAGGAGGCATCTGAAATAACAACAGCCTTTCATAAGCAAAACCTGACAGGTGGAGACTTGGCAATCCTACACCGAAAAGGGCAATTGTCATGTTGCATGGCTGATTTAAAAGGATCTTGGCATTTTGTTATCATATTAAGAGGAAACCATTAGTGAGAGTAACCTTTTAATATTAATGTAACTTACAAATCTAATTATTGCTGAAATTCAGCACTCTACACTGTAAAGACATTTGTCTAGATTTTTATTTAAAAAGAGAGATGGAGTTCAGTCATAAATGTATTCAAATTCATGAGATACTGGAGCTCTAGCACTCTAACTACCCACCCATGCTCTGTTTACATACTAAAATAGCAATTTAGGACGGGAGATGTCTTTTCAGTTTTACTGACTCCAGAGAGTTGTTGGGCAGGCTCAGTGCAAAGCTGTGTAGTTCGGGTCATTTTTGGCTATACCTGGTTTACCTAGCAAGCCTATATATTTCGAGTTGGCTTCATCTCAACAGATTTACCACTGGACCCACTCCTGCCTCACTAGAACAATCACAGGTGGAACTGTAGAGGACGCCCTGGTGCTGGGTTGAGGGGGGTGGTGGGAGGGGGTGAGATGAGGAAGGTGGAGCTAAATAAAGATGAATCTGCCAGTGACAGAAGGAGCAAGGACTAAGTGAAGAAAAAGACGACAGAGACGCTGGCATAACTGCGGAGCACATTCTTGGGTAAAATATTCTAGCTTTTGAGTGAAGCAAGCTTCGGAATTATGTTGGCTTGTAGCACTGCTAGGAAGAGTTACAGTCTGAGAGTTATATTCTCTATAGCCAATACAATATTAGAAGAAAAGGTTTCACTTTTCTTTGGACATTTGTATCAAATTATAATTGCATGAGCAGAAAGTTTAGTTTTTAAGCATTAGAAGAGTAAATTATAGTTTTTAAGATGCACCCAGGATTTTGTTCTTATTCTGAAAAGATACTTTATTACTCACAGTTCCAAGAGGAAGGAGCCATGCCATGCCACGCAGGGACACACTAGAGAACACTGAGGTTGACCATAGGCAAAAAGAGCAAGGGGGGCTTTGGAAAAGCCTTTATTCTGGTTTTCCAGGGAAGGAATGGGTGAGGCTCAGTAAGTAGGCTAATCAGGTTTAGGATTCACTGGTTTGAATATAATTCCACGGGTAAGGAGTTGGGGTGGTACTGAGGTTGCTTCTAGTTGTCAGATACCCAGCCTCGAGGTAGTCAGGACTGGGGAGTAGTGTCTCACATTTTAAGAGCTGATAAAAGGGTGGGAGAGGTTAGGCTTTAGAATGGTTAGTTTGCATATGAAAGGCATGCTCTGGGAAGAGTCTTTTTGCTATCTCTAAAATCTGATAACCCAGAGAGGAGCAGCCCTACCCTAACCAGCAAGGTCCTAGTTGTGGAAACATCAGGTACAGAAAATGGAAAACTGTAGTTAATACAGTTATGATCGGCCTTCGCTGTTCTCTTTCTTTCTCTTTACACATGGAAAATAAGTGTACCAGGAAAATAAACACCACCAATCCTATCTCCTAAGGACCTCTTGGGTGTCTCTGCAAGGAGAAAGCCAATGTTGCCTGGTTGCACGACAGAAGAGTAACCAGTTCATTCTGATTTACTCAAAATTTGGGCCTACTTGGTCTGGAGAGAATCTTGAGCCTCCATCTGGCAGGTACTATGGGTGATTCTTAGATGACAGATCTTTGCCAATGGTCGGGCTCTGATGTGCTATAGGAACAATACGCCTTATAGATGTGGCTTTGGGACACTGCCATTTCCATCTGAATATTTTCATGAAATATACAAAATAAACTCTTATATTTTCACTATTATAAAATTATCAAGAAGTATTTAAAAAAACACTCTTTGCTCGAGGTTTGCCTTTTCCTTGACTATCATCTCCCTCGGATATCCATTCCCCTTCCTCCACCCCATCCATTAAGTCATTCCTGTAGTGTTTATATTTTCAAAATGCTCTTATCTGTACTTACCTGGAGGAAAATACGTTCCATTACTATCTAAATTCTCTCTTTTCAGATACAGCTAAAGTTTCACCTTCAAGTTGTTCATTCATTCAGTTAATGTTAATTGGGCACTTAGTCTATGCCAGCATTGTTTTAGAGTAAAGCCAGGAACAAAGCAGATAAAAATACCTTCCTACATGGTCCTGAGAGCCTAAGGAGAGAGTCAGACAATTAAAAAAAAAAAAAAAAAAGCAAATATAGAGAATGCCGGATGGTTAGTGTCATAGAGAAAAATAAAGCCAGAATAGAGAGTTTGGGTTAGAAGAGAAATATTGCTACTTTATGTAGAGTGGCAAGGGCAGTCCCTCCGTCACTGGTAAAGTGAGCTTGGCTCTCTTGTTTTCCATGTAGAGGGAACAGCATATGTAAGTTCTCTAAGATGGTAATGCATTTGGAGTGTTCCAGGAAAAGCAAAGAGGCCAATGTGACTGAAAAAAGGTGATAGAAAGGGAGAAGAGCGGGAGATAAAACCAGACACTGATGGGCAGAGGATCGGGAAAGGAAGATGTTGGGCCCTGCCAACCATTGTGAGGACCTGTGCGAAATGGAAAGATATAGGCGGGTTCTGAGTGGTAGAATAGCATGGAGAGATTTACATTTTAACAGGACCATGCTGACTTCAGAGAATAGTTTACAGGGGTTAAGGACAGCATTTAGGGAGCTTTTGCCATATTGCAGATGAAAGATGATGGGGGTTTAGGCCAGTAGTAGAAATGGAAGGAAGGAGAACAGTAAGAGTCTGGATATAGTTTAAAGGTAGAGCCAACAGGGTCTAGGTGAGACGTGGAATGTTGGAAGAAAGAGAAGTCTAAAATACGTTCAAGGGTATTTACTAAGTAAATGTAAGAATAAAGTTTCCACTAATTGAGCTGGGTAAACCTGCAGGAGGAGCTACTTACAATGGAGTAGGTAGGTGGGCGAATGGAGGCGATGACCGAAGAGTTCCACATTAAGTTCCACATAGCGGTTAGACCCATAAATGGAAATGGTGAGTAGGCAGTTAAACATACAAGTCTGGAGTTTGGGGAAAATATAAATTTGGAAATTATATAAGTAGTAGTTGTAGCCATGTGACTGAATAAGACCACATAGATAGTATAGACTTAAGAACATCCAAACCTGTAGAGAATTTTTATAAGAGATTATTTGAGCTGAACCGAAGACATGCCAGGAAGCAAGATCTCAAATCCTTGCCATAATGGATAATGACAGTTCATTTTCCAATTTTCTCTCAGTTTCAGGTATACAGTACAATGGTTAGACATTTATATAATTTGTGACGTGATTCTCTGATGATTCTCGCACCCATTGGGCACCACACACAGATGTTACAATAATAGCGACTCTATTCCCTATGATATACTCTAAATCCCCATAACTGTTTTGTAACTATGAATTTGTACTTTTTTCATCCCTTCATCTTTTTCTGGATGACAGTTTTACAGTTCCTTTTATCCTTTTGGCATTAAAGAAGGAACCGTAAGGAAGATTACATGAAGGTGAGAGAAAGCAAGAAGGAGAATTAGATTACAAGATAGTTAATGATTGAATTTACTATCTATGATTGGATTACAGAATAGTTAATAAAAACTTATGTGCTTTCTTAAGGGTAGTTATGCTTCTGAGGGCTCTGAAAAAGAGGATTACTCCTGCATTTCAAAGATGTGTTAACCTAGATGCACAAGAGCAATGAACAGGACTTGCTTAAAGCAAAGATAAACCTTTTACTAAGCAAGTTATATGCCTGGCATGAGATTACTCACCATGACCTGCCCAGTTAGGAATTTACAATCAGATCACCCTGTGAGGTTACTTTGTTAGATTTATTACAGTGCCTCTTTTTTGTCTATGCTGCTTAAAATACTGTCCCAGCAAAGGTGCTCAGTAAGTGTTTATCGTGAGAATAGGTGGGTACATTGTGACATAAATACCTGCAATATACTGTATTGTACTACTTTGATATTGTTTCATGGATAGATTTCTAGTTTAATCAATGTTGAGTGAAGTGCTACTAATCAGACATCTTGAATGAGAAGCAGGAATGAAGTGAGTGCTAAAATGCCACATGATACGTGTGTGTGTGTGTGTGTGTGTGTGTGTGTGTGTGTGTGTGTGTGTATTACATGTGATCTTCTTAGTCCTGAAAACAAAAGACAAAGGGAAGATTGATTTATTTGCCTGTCTCTCTTCCTCCTTAGTCTATGATTCCACGTTGCCAAAGGCCATGCCTATTTGGTCTCTGTATCTTCAGTACAAAAACAGTACCTGGAGATTAGAGGCATTAAAAAAATGTTTATTGGCAAGCATGAATTAAAAGATGAATGAATAGTAAGTGATAATACAGAAGGGGTAGAATCTTTGAAGAAAAGCCCTTTATGAAATTTGAGTAGGTCTTGGAGACTTGCACTGGTTTTGAACATCCAAAACTAAGAAAAATTATTTTAAGATTCTGAGTCTCGAAGATTGTTTTATTTAAATCTGTTGCATTGAGGATTCCACTAACACCTTAAGCACATTTTCTTATAATTGTTCTTCACAGCTCACTGATCATAATAGTTTAATTTATTATTAACAGGAACATCACTCACTATAGTTAGGATTCCATTATAGTTTAACAACAATAAATCATTTTCCACTAAAGTTAAATATCACCAAAACTTCTAAGGCAATACTCCTATCTGATCTTGGTCCTTGGTCCCATAATGACAGTGTTGCTTTGCAAGCCTGAGTTTAGGGTTTTATGCTCAGTTGATATCCACTTCAAGAGGAAGAGCTGAAGACGCATATTCACCTCTGGCTAGATGTTCTGACTTGACCAAAATCTACTTCCAAGTCAGGATCTGTTTTCTCAAAGGAGAGTTATTTGCTAAAGAGCGCCATATAGTTTTGCCACAAAAATCTTAGGAAGCTGTACTGAGATTCTCCTAGGGATACTTGCTCCCTATGGCATTCGAATCCGCTGCAGACTCTGTAAGCCCCATCAGGTCTGCAGGCTCTGGAGTCCCCAGTGGTGGGGTTGCTTATTGCAGTCTAAAAGAGCAAGAGAGCTCTTCTTGCCCAGGGCCCACTGACTAAGTCCCCTCCGCTTAACTAAATTATAGACAGATTTCTTCCTGACTGTAGGCCCTTGACCTACCTTTTCTTAGAGCACTTATTTGAGAGAATTTGTGATTATAGATTTGTTCTCTGCCACTTTGGAATATAAATCTTCTTCCAGACTTTTACCAGCTTTACCATCTATAAATGTCTTTGTTAAGGACCTGGGAACCATCACTTTGAAATATAAGTATTGAAGCAGATAACATCCTTATCTTCCAGTCTCTGTGGAGAGTAGAAGCCTAAGTTCCATATGCAACAATTAGCAGACACAGATGGTCTAATCACATTGACCAACCTCGTCTTATGTCTTCCAGTACTTTTCCACTGGTTCACTTCAGCCCTTAAAAGTCCTTCCTCTTTTTATTTCAGTAGAATTGAGTTTGATCTTTCTCCACTATTGCAGTAGCCTTGAATAAAAGTTTCCTTGCCAGTTTAACTCCATCCAGCGCAATTTTTCTTTGACCATTGAGAGCTCATGCATTATTTGGTAAATGGGTTAAAGCAATATCACTGAATATTGTATGTGTTGCCTAGAAATATAAAAGAAAAAAAGAAATGAAAGCCCTCATCAAATATTGTAACATCATTCCCAGTTGCTTGAGCAAGCATATGAACTCAGAATCTGTGCTATGTATATTCATACTGATAAACTCTGCCCAGAGTAAAATTGTGTTTCTTTCTCCTTTGTCTAATAGTCTCAGGATCCATCACTGCACATTTCCCAATTTTCTACTAATATAAATTAGCAAAATTTTACAATTCTTTTGTTATGTATGTCTTCTTATAGGAGGGAGTCTCTCTATACTTGCTCCTCCTCCTAGATTTAACTTTGGATATAGGACTAGAAAAAATGAAGGGTGGCAGTTATAGGCATAAGAGCAATTGATAACCTCAGGCAAGATAATTATTTCAGGTGAGATCAATATAGAGTTTTCAAGCTAGAGAGCATCATACTATTCACACAGGGAAGAAGGAGTTGTTTCCACTAACCAGGGTTGGAGGGTTCATTGATTTGGGGGATTCAGGGGATTCAGATTCATCTGGATTGACCCAAATCACAGGGCCCACTCTTTTACAACTGTCCCACTTGTCACATAAGCGACCTGGCAAGGCAGTGAATTTTACTTACCTTGTAGTAAAGCAACGCCAGATCTGGCTCTTCGTCTAAATTTCAAGTTATAACAGCCCCATAACTACAAGAATTCAGAGGCTTTTAAAGGGAATTATAAAACCTCCCTGTACTTCTGACCATGTCTTGAAGCAAGAGTTGTAAACATTAGTTGGTTATTTTTGTAGCTCTCAGTGCAGGGTGAAGCAGCTATCTCATCCCATAGCATTTATGTATCACATAATAATTGTCTATTCAATATCATGTTTAAGCATACATTTGATTCACAGGACCACAGGTCATAATCTTAAAAAATGTTTTGCCACTTTAGGATTTAGACTACTTGTGTCCTAATCTCTCTATAACTGAACTGTTGCTGCATTCGAACCCAATTAAATGAGTAACCAAACAAAAATTAAGAACATTTATTACCGGAACCCTTAACTAAGAAAATTCTAAAAAAATATATTTTAGGAATAAGGAAAATCTCAGAGGGTGATCTGAAATACAAAAAAGAATAGTGAGCAATAGTATTAGTAAATTTCTAGGTAAATTTAAACAAACATTGTGTGAAAAATAATGATGACAATAATAATAAAGTATAATTTGAAAGATTAAAAATCAGAAACAAAATAATGACAACAATACCACATAAGTGTAAGGAAGATAATTAGAATTTTGTGTTCCAATGTCTTTGCATTGTTTTGGGAGGGTAAGATATTAATTACCTTCAAACTTAATTAATTATGCATAACCACACTTGAAGGGTAACCACTGAAATAATAGAAATAAACTGTATAACTTCCAAATCAGTAAAGGAATAAATGAAATATGAAATCAAATAAAAGCATGTTTTAATTAATCCAGTAAAACCAACAAAAGAGAGAAGAGAACATAAACAATAAATAAAATAGAACATGCTAAGATAGTAGAAACATCACCAAATATATCACTAATTACAGTAAATGTGAAAATACTAAGCTCACTACTTTGAAAAGAGAGATTCTCAAATTGATTTGAAAAATAAGTAGCTATGCTCTATTTAAGAAATGAGAGGGAAGTAAATGAAGATGGTCAAAAGGTACAAACTTCCAATTATAAGATAAATAAGTCCTGAGGATGTAATGTACAGCATGGTGACCACAGGTAACACTGCTATATGATATATTTGAAAGTTGTTAAGAGAGTAAATCCTAAGAGTTCTCACCACAAGGATAAAAACATTTTTTTCTCTCTTTCTTTTTTTTTGTGTTTATGTGATATAATGGATGTTAACTAGAGCTTTTTTGGTATTTATTTCACAATATAAGTCAAATTATTATGTTGTGCATCTTAAACTTATTCAGTGTTGTGTGTTAATTATATCTCAATAAAACAGGAAAAAATAAAAAGAAATATGCATAAACATAGTTGAAGAGTTGGAAGCAAAAGGAAGAAAAAGTATGATGGACAAGTACTGCCAAATGAAAGATTCAGTTGCTATGTCAATATCAGATGAAACAGACTTTAAGAAAATAACAAACATTAAAGAGAATTGCTACAAAATTATAAAGGATTCAACTCAACAGGAAGATATAACAATACTAAATATGTATAATTTTAAATAATATGGCCTCAAAATCTATAACAAAAAATTGATAGATTATTGAGATAGCTAGACTGAGATATTTCAGTATATGCCTCCCCTACTTAATGCAGACCTCAAGTTCAGCTCTGGAAGCTGGACTGGGTCTGGATTTAGCCTCTAGATTCCAGAGCAGGAGTCAGCCTTTGCTTCCAGAGAGCTCCTGTTGCTGACTCCATTCAGGTGCTGTTTTTTTTCTCTTTTAACTTATTTTTAATTGTTTTCCTTATTATCTTGTGATTCAGCCTTTCGGGACATTTGGTCCCATCCACAATGTCCACTGAGACATTTGGTTCACACCAAAATGTCCTTGATATTTGATCCCGTCCAAAATATCCATGGAGACATTTGGTCTAAACCAAAAGGTTCTCGATATTTAAATCCTGCTTTTCTGCAAGATTCAAACCCCAACCCATCTACCTAAGCCCATGTACCATTAAGGCTACTAAGGCAAGAAAGGTTATTATTGGCAATATGGCCAGAACACAAATATTGAACCAATAAAACATGATAGTATTTTTTATCTATTAATCCTGTAAACCAAAAGTATAAATAAATTTGAACCAGGGATGTTTTCTGAGCGTGGACATTTTTGACAGGACTGAATGTCAAGGATCATTTGGCATGAACTAAATATACTCATGGACATTTATGATAGGGCTATTTTGGCGTGGACCAAATATCCCTGTGGATGTTTTAGACAGGACCCAGTGTTTGCTAATCACGATCCAGTAACGTATTACAAATATAAATGCTATGATTTATCCAGTCGCTACTTGTATTGGAGCCAAAAGGGCTTTCAGAGAATCTAGTCTGCCTTGATGCTGGACTAGATTCACGTCTTCAGTCATTTCTTTACTGTATCTCCTTGCTTTCAGTTATATCCCCTCACTAATTGAATTCTCATTCTAAGTCCAAAGTGATCTTTCTAAAATGTGAATATAATCATGTCACTTACCCTGCGTAAAAGTCTTCTATGTCTTACCATCACGTTGAAAAATCTCAGTCATCTTAATCTGGAGAAAATCGTTCTTCAGAAACTGGCCTGTCTGCTTGTTTTACCAGCATCACCTTCTTTGAGCTCAGTGCTACAAGGTTTAAATTTGGAGCACCCTGGGACTCTCCATGGTCTCTCAGCACTCTGTGTGTGCAGATGGTTTTCTCTGCCTCTAAGGTTCTCCTCCCACTCAGGACAGATATTTAGTGAATATCCTCAGCATGGCCATGCTGGTTGTTAAGATATCAAAATGTTCCTATGCAGGTTTGTGAATTATCACTACCCTGTCTTCTTCCACAAGATTTATTGCTGCCCTTCCCCCACCCTTAGTCTAACAAATCAAACACCAGGAACAGCAGGGGTCTGGGTTTCTAGACCTTGCTCCAGAGCTATGGCCTAGTTGGTTAATGCCTGGGCTGTCATCTGCTAAATCTTTTGAATATTATCCCTGCTCCTGCTGCTTCTTTTCTAGGTGAATTCTTGTGCTTCAAGATTCCAATAAAGCATCTCATGGCCTTCTTTCCTTACTCCTTCTTCTTTGTTGCACTAGCTCTCTGTGCCTACCTCTGCTGTTTTCTGTCACTGGAT
>NW_011888920.1:2910580-2913108 GCF_000151845.1 Pteropus vampyrus
CTCATGGACATTTTTGATAGGGCTATTTTGGCGTGGACCAAATATCCCTGTGGATGTTTTAGACAGGACCCAGTGTTTGCTAATCACGATCCAGTAACGTATTACAAATATAAATGCTATGATTTATCCAGTCGCTACTTGTATTGGAGCCAAAAGGGCTTTCAGAGAATCTAGTCTGCCTTGATGCTGGACTAGATTCACGTCTTCAGTCATTTCTTTACTGTATCTCCTTGCTTTCAGTTATATCCCCTCACTAATTGAATTCTCATTCTAAGTCCAAAGTGATCTTTCTAAAATGTGAATATAATCATGTCACTTACCCTGCGTAAAAGTCTTCTACGTCTTACCATCACGTTGAAAAATCTCAGTCATCTTAATCTGGAGAAAATCGTTCTTCAGAAACTGGCCTGTCTGCTTGTTTTACCAGCATCACCTTCTTTGAGCTCAGTGCTACAAGGTTTAAATTTGGAGCACCCTGGGACTCTCCATGGTCTCTCAGCACTCTGTGTGTGCAGATGGTTTTCTCTGCCTCTAAGGTTCTCCTCCCACTCAGGACAGATATTTAGTGAATATCCTCAGCATGGCCATGCTGGTTGTTAAGATATCAAAATGTTCCTATGCAGGTTTGTGAATTATCACTACCCTGTCTTCTTCCACAAGATTTATTGCTGCCCTTCCCCCACCCTTAGTCTAACAAATCAAACACCAGGAACAGCAGGGGTCTGGGTTTCTAGACCTTGCTCCAGAGCTATGGCCTAGTTGGTTAATGCCTGGGCTGTCATCTGCTAAATCTTTTGAATATTATCCCTGCTCCTGCTGCTTCTTTTCTAGGTGAATTCTTGTGCTTCAAGATTCCAATAAAGCATCTCATGGCCTTCTTTCCTTACTCCTTCTTCTTTGTTGCACTAGCTCTCTGTGCCTACCTCTGCTGTTTTCTGTCACTGGATCATGAATGTCTCTCTGACATGTGTGCTCCTTGAGGACAGAACCATGTCTTAATTATCATGGTATACATTGTTCTTGGCACCAGCGTTTGGCATATCATCAAAGTTCAGTGGACCCTAGGATTTTGTGCGGGCTCCACTCTTTTTCTTACTTGAAGAGAGAAAAGAGATTGAAAACGTGTATAACTCAGTCTTGCTTTGAGCATGAGGGAAGTAGCTGCAAGTGGTCTTTTTCTGGAATAGGTAGTACTAGTAAAGGGAGGTGTCTCTTCCTGGGCAGGAGACTCATCCCAATTTGAGCAGGAAAAGAGCACCCATAGAGCATTGTTCGTATATATTTCACATATAAAAATCATTTAGAATGATTTCTGATTCTTCACTGAAAATCTGGATTGTCAAACATAAGGATGAAAAAGATACACTGTGGGCAAAAATATTGTACTAGAAATTTAATTTTACCTTGGGAAGGTTTTTAATTTTGAAGATATTTTCCCTTAGATCTCATGCCTCACTGGAATTGAAAGGCTGGACTGTATTTTCGCATTGCTTTTGTTTTTGGTGATTGCCATGGTAACATAGACATATTCCAATGTATATGCATTTTTAGCTAATCTTTTACTTGAGGAAAAATACCAAGGAAGATGCAAATAAAGCAAATAGTTTCTTTTGTATAGGTTTTAAGATGTTCGACCATTAACTTGGTGCCAACTAAAAGAAAATAATTTCTCCTTTCAGTAATTAAAAAAGGGCAAAAATGTATATTTGTTTTAAAAGGACTTCTAAAATTCAGAGGAGTGAAAAAAAATTCCGATACCTAGGATGATAGATGAGAAAATTGAGTACAGAATAAATTAAGATTCAGAGAGGTATGTGACTTACTTTATAGTCACACTGAGTAGTAGAGCTCAGGTGAATGTTTTTCCTTCACGTCATGACCTCGTGGATGGCAAAGAAACTGCACTCAAAGAGGCATGGCTTAATTTTTTGTTACAAAGGGTCATGCTGGTTTATTTGCATATTGATTCATTCATATTGAATGCTTAGTATGTGCCAGGCACTATGCTAGGTTCTGGGATTAAATGAGGAACCAAACAATTATGGTCCCTGCCGTCACTGAGTTTATAGTCAAATGAGAGAGACAGACATTGACATATAATTCCTCAAATAAATATGTGATTAGGTACTGTGAAAAAGGCATGAAGGTACAGTATCTAGAGCTATGAAAGCAGGAAACATGTGGACTTAATATAGCTCAAGGGGTTAGAGAGAGTCTCCTTCATAAAGTTATATTAGACTTGAATCCAGAAAATTATTATCTAAGCACTGAGTGGGCATAAGGGCATCCAGGCAGAGAAAACTAAGGTAAGGTCCTTAGAAGAGACACTTGTGGTCTCTTGGGACAGGGAATTCTGGAAAGTGTGCATGATGAGTGCTGGAGAGTGTGTTGGGGATGCAGTGGGTATAAAGCTGAACCATAGGCGGGAATAGTGTCTTCTAGACACTCTTTTGGCAGCCACTGGAGAGTTTTATGTAGGAGAAAACAAGGATCAGAGTGATGGTTCCCCAGTCCTCACACTGACTGCT
>NW_011888920.1:2913158-2921154 GCF_000151845.1 Pteropus vampyrus
TATTTGTTTTAAAAGGACTTCTAAAATTCAGAGGAGTGAAAAAAAATTCCGATACCTAGGATGATAGATGAGAAAATTGAGTACAGAATAAATTAAGATTCAGAGAGGTATGTGACTTACTTTATAGTCACACTGAGTAGTAGAGCTCAGGTGAATGTTTTTCCTTCACGTCATGACCTCGTGGATGGCAAAGAAACTGCACTCAAAGAGGCATGGCTTAATTTTTTGTTACAAAGGGTCATGCTGGTTTATTTGCATATTGATTCATTCATATTGAATGCTTAGTATGTGCCAGGCACTATGCTAGGTTCTGGGATTAAATGAGGAACCAAACAATTATGGTCCCTGCCGTCACTGAGTTTATAGTCAAATGAGAGAGACAGACATTGACATATAAGTCCTCAAATAAATATGTGATTAGGTACTGTGAAAAAGGCATGAAGGTACAGTATCTAGAGCTATGAAAGCAGGAAACATGTGGACTTAATATAGCTCAAGGGGTTAGAGAGAGTCTCCTTCATAAAGTTATATTAGACTTGAATCCAGAAAATTATTATCTGAGCACTGAGTGGGCATAAGGGCATCCAGGCAGAGAAAACTAAGGTAAGGTCCTTAGAAGAGACACTTGTGGTCTCTTGGGACAGGGAATTCTGGAAAGTGTGCATGATGAGTGCTGGAGAGTGTGTTGGGGATGCAGTGGGTATAAAGCTGAACCATAGGCGGGAATAGTGTCTTCTAGACACTCTTTTGGCAGCCACTGGAGAGTTTTATGTAGGAGAAAACAAGGATCAGAGTGATGGTTCCCCAGTCCTCACACTGACTGCTAATAAAGGGTAGAAGTAGATATGGGAGCTAGCTGGGACATCTTTTCAGTTACCTGTGTGGTTACCGATAGTAATTTTCTTTAAGGAGATGACAGTGGAAACTAAGTTAAGTAGATAAATTAAAAATACATTTTGGAAGTATAAGTAAATGAGACAGTTGGGAAATAGGGAGAAAGAAATGTGTCAAGGATGACACCAGTAAGTCTTTTTCATAATCAAGTCACCTAAACAGTAGGTCACTCTCTTGACTCTGGGTTTAGCTTACAAAAAGCATTTCCCATAAAAACTTTCCGGAAATTGCTGTTTAGATTTTGAATTGGTGATATGTAAGGAGAAATATTTTTGGCTTGTAAGAAGAAAGCTTTGGCGATATTTATGATAATATTTATAAATACTTTTTAGAAAGTAGAGTTGTTAGCAAAAGCTTTTTCTTGGTATACATAACCAACCTGTTATGTATACACTTATAGAGTTCTTTTCAGGAGTCCCTATAGCAAATAGTAAACCAAACTACAAAATTTATTCTTTTTCATCTTCCTTCTGATGAAAGTCAAAGTCTAGTAAATCAACAATTGTGCTACTTGGCCATATAAGATCTTTCAGTAGCTTCTTAATCTCTTTACGTTTATGTTCAAATCCCTTAACTTGTTTAAAGGGCCCTTTGTGATCCAGTTCTTGATTATTTCTTCTCTCATTTAGGATGTTTTTAATTACATATATCAGAAACTTTAGCTCACACTGACTTAAATACTAATATGGGATTCATTTACTCATATTACTGTAAAATCCAGAGATTTGGTGAGAATCCATTTCTGTTTCTCTGTGATTCCGCTGGGTACCTGCCTCATCTCCAGGCTTTCTTTGATGGTTGCAAGATGGCAGTGAAAAGAAATATGATAACATTTCTTTCTCATTCTTATCTAGGAGGTTAAGAGGACATTAATTCCTAAAACCCTGAAAACAAAGGCCCCAGCTTTATTCCAAAAGGACCAACCTGATCAAATCGCATTGGGCCAGGCAGTTAGTTTCTTCTGATTGGTATAGGACAATCTGGGCCCACCTGTGGTGCTGGTGAGTGTTGATGCCATCGCAACTCATGATTGTCACAAAATGGAGAAGGATAGTTTTTCTTAAAGGAAAATCTCTATACTTTTGGAAAGTGAGAGGGGGAGATTGGATGCTGGCTAGACAATGAATATCTATACACCTCCATCTTTTTCTCACTGCCTCTGCCCCTGAAGGATACATTCCACCCATACTGAAGTTTTAGATCCTCAAAAAGGCCATAAAGTTTTTTTCTTTAGGCCTGACCTCATGCAATTTCCTTTGCCTGGGGTACTTTCCTCCACGCCAAGATAGCTGAGGAGGTGGATGTCATAAGTAAACTGTTTTTCCAATTGGCCTGGCCATTGTGGGCAGAAGAGTGATGAAGTGATATAGATGGATATGAAACTGTCCAAGATACAGTCAGGTTGATTAATTTTTTCATAACAGCAAATCAAGTGCTATTTCTTTGACAACTCCCATTTGTTTTCTTATTGTTATATAATCCAAAGAGGTGGGTTGTATCTTTGTTGATGTCGGTCAGCAAAGATTAAAGTGTGTGGCAAACCATTTTGAGCTCTGTTAGGTAATGCCTTCAAAACTCAGGCTTCTAACTTCAATTTGCTTTTCAGATTTCCAAAGGAATGACTTAACCAGCAACGGACAGAGGTTGGGGATGTGTTCAGGGGATGCTCGATAGCCCCGATTCTCTTCTTCAGCCTTAATTATCCATCTGGATTTTAGACAATTTATTGTATTCTGCAAATTCCGAATAGGTGGGCTTTAGCAATTGAAATGGGGTTAAGCAATGGGGGCTTTGGACAATGACAAAGGCAGAACCCAAAGAGCACTTAAGCCGTAAGATTTTATTTAATTCTCATGATACTCCTGAGAAGTAGGCATTATTAGTATTATTGCTGGAACTGAGCATCGACTGCTGGGATCAGGTTGATACAAGTGCAGATTGAGGATTGGGTGGTGCAGGTAGGGGTGGGCATGTGTTTTGCATGAGTTGGTTCACATGTGGGGATGTGGGGAATAATGCATGTTAGAGGACAGTGTATTGGTATTAGTGGAGGACCTAATAATGTTTATTAGAAGAGAGCCAGAGAAATGCAGATATGGTAGAGTTATCTTTAGTGATTTGGTGTACATAAACTGGTGCTTTGGATGCAGCAGTCAGATAATGAAAAGGATGGGACGCCTAGTGCCCACATTCTGGTTTCTGAGTGCTCTGGCCTCAAAAGAATATTAAATGCCTTTTTATTTCAGAGTTGAAAATTGCCAGGTATAGCAAGATAACTTTGCCTGCCATACAGCCTTTATTGGTAAGGTCCAGGCCACAGGTGCCAAATCTAATGACTGCAGTGGCCAACCAGATAACATAAATGAACAAAGAGAGAGGAAAGTAAAATAGTAGGAAGTGGTGAGGACTTTGGAAAACTGGAGGACATGTGCTCTAGTCGGAAGTGCTACTCAGCTACTACTACTCACTTTTAACATGCTGAACGTGAGCCCAACTTGTCAGAGCTTTTAATTTATTAATAGAAGTCACAAGTAATGAATTCCAAAGGTAAAATCTTCTAGTTCTTAACGTTGGTTCAAATGTAATAAACTACTTTATATGTGAAACAGACCCATCTACTTTTAACCAACTGCCCGATTCTGTAACTTCTGCTTTCTGCCCTTCAAGTAGTGAACTGTGATCATCTGAGACAGGCAGGAGGTGGTAATAGTGCTGTTACCAAGGGGAAAGGGAAGGGAGGACCAATAGAGGAAGGAGTGCTTATGGGATTCCCTAGGACTGGCACAACGAAGGAGTGACAGACTCTGCAGGTGTCCAAGACTCAAGTCCTGTTCATCGCTAGAGCTGCCGTCAGAGATTTAGGCATAAAGCCCTGTTGGCTTGGAAATCTCAGCAAAATTCCCCAAGGTGGAGTAGCTTGGCAAGAATGGAGCTGCTACTACAGGGAAGCTTCCGGCTTCCTTCATATGATTCTGTGGACCTGAACATGACATAGTGAATTATACTCTGGACTAAAAGCCAGGGCTTGTCCTCATTTCTTCAAAGTGTGGAAGCTCCCAGGCTCAGAGCAACCTCCGGAAGGGAGAGGCAGCCACTAAAAAGACTGACCCAAATTTCTTCATAGCTTCGGAAGGAGGTAGGGCTTGATGAGAATGTAGTATGGTTAAGGAAGATAAAGAATGTGGCATTCCATGCACTTCAAAGTTGGAGATAGGACAGCAGGGGGTTCGTGACAACTTCTGGGTGGGCCAGCCCCAAGGAATCATATCTGAGCCCTGTGGAGAAAGGGGATGTGGCTGAAGCTGAAGGAGTGATTTTTATTAGAATCACATTCAGTGTGAGAGGAGAAACCACACTATATTGTCCAGAGTGATAACAGTTGGGTGGAAAAAGCATTCTCAATTCCAAGATGCCCCAAGGCAACGATGCTTGACTACTCAATTCCAGGGAATGACATACTGACACTTGATCCTCTGGACACCCTAGAAGCTTGGGAGACGGCAGTTTTTAAAATGCCAGGAAGGAGAATCTTTGGAATGGACATCAGGGTTTCACTTGATGCAGAGAACAGGTAAAGATTAATAAAACCTAAAAGAAACCAGTTTAAGTGAAACTGAAACCCCAGAGGCGTGGATGTGGGGAGGTTTCGGGGAGCAGGGATGACAGAGTAGGATACCATTTAGTATACCATAGCTAACAGATATGGTTTTGATCTCATCTGAGATACACACAAGCACTTTCAAAAATACATGGATAAGAATTTGATGAAGTCTTATAAGAACATGTAGGCAAAATTAATGAAATTTTAATAATTACTGTCAGTGCAGACCTGTTATATTCACACACGAGTGACACTGGAGTACACTTTAGTTATACTTCCATTTTATGTCTGAATAAACATAATCATTATACTTAAGACACTTGCTTAAGGTGGCCTCATGTTTTGTGATAGAACTAAAATTTAGATTCTGTACTCTTCAAGTTTACCATTTACTGCATTATACCTTTGCTGCTTTTCACCCACATTTATCAGTTTATTTTTTATCTCAAATATAGTGTTTCTTAGGAAATGCCTTATAATGAGGAGTATGATCATATATACTTTGAGATTACTTAAAAACCCATTGACTGTACCTATTTTAATATATGTTGGTATAGTTTGAATACTTTAAACAAAATGATTTATTTACAAATTAACAAAGAACATAGTAACTAAATGGAGTATTAGAAACGATAAGCCCTGTTTCCAGAAAAATAATTGTAATAATCATGAAATGTCACATTAGCATAAATAAGGTGGAAAGCAGGAAATAGAGATTCTTAAATATTTCAAAAGATGAGCAGTTGTGGTAAGTATGCAAACGCAGATTAACCACTCTCAAAGAAAAACATCATAATTCCTCTTTCCTAGGATACCTAGCTGTGGTTTGGACATTATTCCGTCTCCGGTACTAACTAATTCCTTCTCTTAAAATTAAAAATGTCTAATTTTTCTTTTAGGTTTTATTAATCTTTACCTGTTCTCTGCATCAATGCTCTCCAGCTGCAATAGCCCTGCCTTCTGGGAGCCCCCAATTAACCTTTTTGTGGTCATTGTTAATATTCTGCTGGCCACCTACGTTCTTTCTTCCCCCTCATTCTTCCTAGACTCAGGTAAGGTGATTTAATGAGGAATGTCCTTCAAGATCGCTGACCTTGGTCATTCATAATTCAGGTGACTAGGGCATGAAAACTCCTTGTCACCTGGAACTGGCTTAATATTTGTCTTGTACGATAGCCAACATAGAATGTATGTAGTAAGATTAGAAACACCATTTGTATGCATGCAGCCTCGGTCTACTGTTCTAATTACTGAGGCCTGCCATTATTCAGATTGATGAATTACAATGCATTGTGTTTCCCATTAAAACATTCTGACAATAAAGATGCCTCAATAATTAAAATGCTTTACTATGGATTGAATATAGATAATCAACATCAGATGTTTAGGAAAAATACAAACAATAGGAAGAATGGAAACAAGAATCTTATTCAGAAGATTTAACTTCTCAAATCTCAGTCTCTTTATCTGCTAAAGTATGACCGGCACACAGTAGGCACTCAATAAACATTTGTTGAATGAAATAAATGAATGTATATGCATGTATGAATGAATAAATACAACTGATTGCTCTGCTTAATTCCAGAGCTGTAATAAGCATAAACTGAAATGAAAATTGGGTATATATTGAAAAACTATATTTGTTAGACTTGGATTCAGATCCTGTCTGGACTTTACTAGCTATATCACTACGGGCAAGCCACTTAACCTTTGCACAGGACCTAGCGCATGATGAGTTCTCAGTAAGTGTTATCACTCGTGAAAGGAGTGATGTATAATGCAAGGTGTTCTCATATTTGTCATCCGGCATCTTCGAAATCTAATAAACGTTTCTCTGCTGGTCTAGCCATCCATATTCCACACAAACTTTTTTAAGTGACAGAGAAATAATGTATTTTATTCTATAAATATTGCTCTCTTGAGCACAAAAGTGAAACATACCAAAAACTAAGATAAAAACTAGGAGGTACAAGCCACTGATGGTCTGATATCATATGCTGGCTATTTGGATTTAGTAAATAATTCTTCATGAAGCTCATTATGAGCAGGGAGCTGCCAGTCATCTTCATAGCTCAAGTATTTTATGGAGCTGAGTCTGGTGATTTAGTACCAGACATTCAGAACAGGGCTGGCTGTATGGCTCTGCACAGCCCTATGGTCGTAAATATCCAATATTCATTATTGGGTGTCTCTGAGCAGAATGTCATTCACATGAACTCACTTGTCATATTGAGCAGTTTTTAAGGCAAGGGTATGGTTTCTACGTATTCCATAGGTTTATTTTTTTCTAAGTACAAAGGACATTTGAGACAAAATGAAGCAGCTTGTACAATTTTATGGGGATAAACACTACCCTTGCCTGTCCCTCTCTGACATCTCATTAATTTTTCAATTCTTATTGAGGCCTTTTTAATCTTTAAAGAGATTTTTTTTC
Source organism: Pteropus vampyrus (assembly GCF_000151845.1). Lineage (NCBI taxonomy): Eukaryota > Metazoa > Chordata > Mammalia > Chiroptera > Pteropodidae > Pteropus > Pteropus vampyrus. Next base: position 2,920,088 of record NW_011888920.1, read on the forward strand.
TACTTTATTATTATAGTGCTGCTGCAGTTATCTGGCGATGCCAGTAAATAGGCTGCATTGTAAGTAATGTTTTCCAGGTATCTGAAATGAAGCTTTTGGGGGGCCAATTTACGGAGGGAAAAAATAGTAAACCTGGGTAAATGTGGATTTTTCACATCTCGTGCCATCAGAAATCCTTCTTCCGCACGCTGAGCATAATTTCTGATATGGACAGATGTATATTTGGTTGTTTCCCCCAAAATACAAAGTCATTCAATTGCTAGGATTTTAGAATTACTATTTTTGCTTTCATAATTTTTCTGACTGCTATTTTAATTAAAAGCCTGTAAATTATCACTTTTTGCTTCTACTGAGCCATTTGCCTCTAGTCCTGACTGCCTTCTCTTTCCTAATTTACTGCTTCTTATTTCTTCTTTCTTCCTTGTTTCCTTCCTCACTATTTTCCTTCTTCAAAAAACGGTTGTTGAGTGGCCTACTATGGGCCTGGGTTGTTCACAGTGTCAATGGTATAGTGATACAGACAACATTCCTTTCTCCTGGCACACACAGCCTCATGATGATGGAGATTTAACATCTGATGTGTTAATTGATTCTAGAGGCAGTCTAGTGGGGGACCAAACTCATAATTGATAATTAAAATTGATTGATTTGGGAAGTGTATATCAAGAGATAAGGGAGCATATGGAAGAGGCTTTATTTGGATAGTATGTCAAACAGGAATAGAGAGGTTTAAGTAAAGAGCTAAGAAAGTCCCCTTAGATTAAAAGGTATCACCGTTAGCAAATAGATTGATGTTGTGACAGCTGTTTTATCTGCTTCAACTATTTTATTTTGTTAATTTTCTGAGTTTGCTAGGTTTAGTGTGGTTGAGCAATGGTGGTGTAATGTTATACTATTTTTTTTTTTTATTGCAGTAAAGTTGGAAACTAGTCCTTACTTTTCTTTCCCACTGCCCACCCCAAATCATGAGCTTCATTAGTGAGGATGTCTGTCTCAGGAGATAATGTATTTTGAAGATACAAAGTCATGGATCTGGTATCTTTTGTTACTTTTCTGGGACAGAAAAT
>NW_011888920.1:2921204-2955361 GCF_000151845.1 Pteropus vampyrus
TATTGAGCAGTTTTTAAGGCAAGGGTATGGTTTCTACGTATTCCATAGGTTTATTTTTTTCTAAGTACAAAGGACATTTGAGACAAAATGAAGCAGCTTGTACAATTTTATGGGGATAAACACTACCCTTGCCTGTCCCTCTCTGACATCTCATTAATTTTTCAATTCTTATTGAGGCCTTTTTAATCTTTAAAGAGATTTTTTTTCTACTTTATTATTATAGTGCTGCTCCAGTTATCTGGCGATGCCAGTAAATAGGCTGCATTGTAAGTAATGTTTTCCAGGTATCTGAAATGAAGCTTTTGGGGGGCCAATTTACGGAGGGAAAAAATAGTAAACCTGGGTAAATGTGGATTTTTCACATCTCGTGCCATCAGAAATCCTTCTTCCGCACGCTGAGCATAATTTCTGATATGGACAGATGTATATTTGGTTGTTTCCCCCAAAATACAAAGTCATTCAATTGCTAGGATTTTAGAATTACTATTTTTGCTTTCATAATTTTTCTGACTGCTATTTTAATTAAAAGCCTGTAAATTATCACTTTTTGCTTCTACTGAGCCATTTGCCTCTAGTCCTGACTGCCTTCTCTTTCCTAATTTACTGCTTCTTATTTCTTCTTTCTTCCTTGTTTCCTTCCTCACTATTTTCCTTCTTCAAAAAACGGTTGTTGAGTGGCCTACTATGGGCCTGGGTTGTTCACAGTGTCAATGGTATAGTGATACAGACAACATTCCTTTCTCCTGGCACACACAGCCTCATGATGATGGAGATTTAACATCTGATGTGTTAATTGATTCTAGAGGCAGTCTAGTGGGGGACCAAACTCATAATTGATAATTAAAATTGATTGATTTGGGAAGTGTATATCAAGAGATAAGGGAGCATATGGAAGAGGCTTTATTTGGATAGTATGTCAAACAGGAATAGAGAGGTTTAAGTAAAGAGCTAAGAAAGTCCCCTTAGATTAAAAGGTATCGCCGTTAGCAAATAGATTGATGTTGTGACAGCTGTTTTATCTGCTTCAACTATTTTATTTTGTTAATTTTCTGAGTTTGCTAGGTTTAGTGTGGTTGAGCAATGGTGGTGTAATGTTATACTATTTTTTTTTTTTATTGCAGTAAAGTTGGAAACTAGTCCTTACTTTTCTTTCCCACTGCCCACCCCAAATCATGAGCTTCATTAGTGAGGATGTCTGTCTCAGGAGATAATGTATTTTGAAGATACAAAGTCATGGATCTGGTATCTTTTGTTACTTTTCTGGGACAGAAAATGTAGAGTAATTGAGAATCCTGATAATTCCTCACGAATCCTAGCAATTATAAAAAAAATCAAATATAAATTTAATTTCCTTGCATGCATTTTACATTTTAGATGTGGTCTGAAAGGTTATTTTAATTTTACATTTCTGTGTCTGGGTAGTTTTACATTTTGAAGGTACAGTCACAATTGACTTTTAAAGGGAAACCAGAATGGAACACCATCCTCATAAGAAAGCATTTAATTGTGCCATCCAGTTGCAATGCCTGAGGTTTCTTCTTCCAAGTTATGCTGAAACTTTTTAAAGTAGATGTCTTAGAAATTCTGTGCCCTTGCAAAGAAATTCCAGGTTCCTTATTATTGAATTCAGTTCTTATTCCTGAGATTCCAGCATCTCTAAATAGAAGATAGGTAGATTAAAAAAATAGAATGATTGTCTACTTTTATTATTTTCTTCCTTAGACTCTTTTGGTTTTAATCTGTTATTTATATTCTGACCTGGCCAATCACTTTCTAGTCATTCTTGTATTCTAATATTTAAGGTGACATTTTTCTTTTCTATTTTAACTATGTTCCCCAAGTTTTGATGTTCAATGTTATCATTATCACTTAATTCTAAATAATTTCCACCCTGATTTTCATTCTGATTTCTTTGATGCAAAATTTTTCAAAGAAGTGCTCTAAAATTTGTATTTGGGGTTATCTTTTGGTTTTTTATTTCCAATTTTTTTGCATTCTGTTCAGATAACCTGACTTCATCATACATAGTTAGCATTTCTTGAGAATTTGTTTTGTGGTCAAGTACACACTTATTAATAAATCTTTCATGTGTGTGAAATGAATATGTATCATTATCTACAAGTTAAAATCTGACCAGTCATTCAAGTTTAAAGATCACTTCCTCTGATCCTAATCAACATTGTTCCTATTTTATGTTCTAGGCACATGTCTCGTGCACTCTTCCAGACTATAAACTCATTGAGCGGAAGGACATGATTTATCTAATACGGCACTTAACTCAGTGCTTTGGACATAGCAGACTCTCAATAAATACCGTTTAAATGAATTAGTGCCTATTTCAAATGAAACCATCATCAGTTAAAAAGGATTATAGCTCTGATTATTTCCCCCCTCTCTACTGATTCTCAACATTTTTTTTTTCAATTTGCATATTTTTGGTGGGTATCCTCTTCCCCAAAAGACAAATGTCCGGATCGTCTTATCTTCTTGTATCTAATTATCACAATAAAACAAACTAAGGAAGGCTTTTTCTCTCCCTCTCAAAGTATGTTACTGTTCTGAGACTTAGGCATGCATTATATTTATTAAATATGCTTAGGAAATTCTGTGCTTATATCACATTGTTGGACAACACATAGGCCATACAAAGGGTTAGCTTCTAGAGCAGCAGTGTCCAACCTTTTTGGCACCAAGGATTGGTGCTCCTATGAGAATCAAATGCCTGATGATCTGAGGTGGAGCTGAGGTGGAGCTGAGGTGGTGATGCTAGCGCTAGGGAGTGGCTGCAAATACAAATGAAACCTCACTCCCTCACTGCTCACCTCCTGCTGTGTGGTCCAGTTCCTAATAGGCCATGGACCTGGTGTTGGGGACTCCTGCTCTAGAGTATGTGATGAACTAAGTGTGCTTAGCGGTAGGCAGAATATTCCTGAAGAATAACTTGTCAACCCTTTTAGAGTGAGGTACTGGTGCTCCCTTACAGAGGACAGGGAAAATATCTAATGTGCCACAGATTTGGAAGAACCTCTTGCAGCTAATCAGGCTTCCACCCCTCTGTTCTTGGAAAAAGGGAGTGTCGGGTTTTGTCTGGGAGTTGCCCAAAGGAAGATGTCCTCACACTTGACTGCTCAACATTCTTAAAGGCAATATTAAAGCTAATGTGGCAGCTTTAGGAGCATTGAATACTATGTATACATAACTCAGACACTCAAAGGCCTGATTTTCTGAACTTAACACACTGTACATTGTTGCTTAATGCCGGGAATCAGACGACTTTAAAGAAATGCATTTTGATGTTGTAGATCATTTTATGTCATATTTTTTTTCACTCCTCTGACCTTTCTTACCATGAAAAGAGATACTTCTCATGAAGTTAATGCATAGTCATTAAAGGAAACCCCAAACTGAATAAAATGACATTCTTTATAAGGCTTATTCAAAGATGATGATACCTCAAATATGAAATGACATTAGAAAAGCCAATAGTAAAAGAGTACAATTATTTTAAAGTGGATGTTTACAGAGAAAAGGCTCAGGTTAGCAGAAGCAAAGAAGAGGTGACTTAGAATGATTTTATGTTGCATTAACTTTCACGACAAATTTGTTTCTGTATGTCATATTTATCTTATTGTTTTAAAGAGGCTTGCAGTTTAGTGGAAACAAACAAACACTGAACTCGGTGTCCTGACAGATTCTCCTCCAGGCAGGGTGATTAACTTTCAGTGTAACCTTAGAGCGCATCACCTCAGCGGCTGGACCTTGATTTCCTCATTTGTGTGTCTGAGGCCAGTTGCAGATCTGAGCATTTAGGATACTGATCGAAGGGCAATGGTGGTTCCTATCTCACTGAGTACTCATGATGTGCCAAGCTCTGAGCTAAGAGCAGTTCACATAAACCACCATATTCAGTCTTCCTAGCAGCCCTGAGCTACCTGAGCTCCAGCAACCAGTTCTAGTTCATTGAGCTGGTAAGTGACAGAGTTAAGATTTGAATAAATCTGTACTACTTACCACTATACTGTGCTGCCAGGACAATGAGGGGAAAAGCTGAGTTGAAGAGTTGGAAGGTTTTATTTTGTTTCTTTAAAAAGGGTTTCCCCTCCCCCTTTCTCTTACTAAGTTAAAATATTTAAAAATATATGTTATACATGAAAAATTGTATTTCTTGAGGAATGAAGAATTAATGTATACATGAGACTCAGTAGCCAAAAGTGTATTAGAGAAAGATTCAGAACACCTGCTATCTACTTCCCAATCTGGCATTAATAAGTGTTGGTACCTTAGGCAAGCCACTTATGTCCTCTATGTCTTAGTTTCCTCATTTGCAAAATTGAAATGACTATATTGTCTTGTTGAACTAAATGAGACAATGTACACAAAATACTCACAGTCCAAATTATAAAGTAATAACAAAGGAAACTATTCTATACATATTCCATGTATTCCTTCTTTTGCCAACCTCCAATTCCTATCCTCTCTGAGTACTGCAAGGAGAGAATGGAGAATTTGCATTGGTGAATCAGGTTGGTGGTGTAAATTCCTGAAAGATTAGCTCTAACTTTATCTGTGCTTCTGGCAAATTAATCTCAATAAGACAGGAATTTCCGGAGAGCTTTTAAGTTTGGATCATAGTACTGTGATGAAATTAGATGTCTAGTGGCAGGGTAACCCAGGGTAATTTAACTTTGCTAAATAAGGGATGGAATTGCTGAAAATGTCAAAAGGAAAGGAACAGAGAATGATGACATCACTACATTGCAGAATTCATGCAATTTCTCTATTTTCTCCCTTCTTTGTGGTTAATTGTCAAAGTGTTCATAATAGGCAGACTGCAGGTGATATGTAAACTCTCCTTAATAAGTTTCTCCTATAGACTGAATGTCTGTGTCCCCTATTTCCAAATTCATATGATGACACCTAGTCCCCAGTGTGATGGTATTTGGAGGTGGCGCTTTTGGGAGGTGATTAGGTCATGAGGATGGAAACTTTATGCATGGGATTAGTTCCCTTATCAAAGAGACCCCAGAGATCTCCCTTGTCCCTTTTGCAATGTGAGGACACAGGGAGAAAAGAGCAGACTATGAACCAGGAAACAGGCCCTCGCCACATGCCAAATTTGCTAGCATCTTAATCTGGGACTTCCCAGCCTTCAGAACTGTGAGAAATGCATTTCTGCTGTTTATAAGACACACAGTCCATGGTCTTCTATTAGATCAGTCTGAACGGACTAGGAGGTTTTCCTCAGTGCAGCTAAATTTATTGTCAAGTGAACTGGGATTATATATAATAAATAAATCATATAAATCATATTCCTCAGCTATGAGAACTGGAGATAAAGTTATTCTCAACCAAATATTGCTCTGAATTAACCAGTGAAAAGAAAAACTCAGCCCTCATTGGGGAAGGATGATCATCACAGCTCACTTATTGCTATCCTTTTCTTCTTTAGCATTGGTATTCATTTCTGAGGGCTGCCATAACAAATTACCACAAACTAGATGATTTAAAACAACTTTCATGGTTCTGGAGTCTAAAGCCCAAAATTAAGCTTGTACCAAAGCTTCTAGGGAGGGATCCTTCCTCCTCTCTGTCAGATCCTGGTAGCCTCAGATATTCTTTGTCCTGTGGCTACATGCCTTTTTTCTCTGCCTCTGTCTTCACATGGCTCTCTTCTCTTTGTCTTTGTCTTTACTTTGCATTATTCTTTGCATTGAGCTATTTCCAATCTTTCCTTTTCTCATCATGGCACTGTTCACATTGGATTAAGGCTCACTTTAATGGCCCTATCCTAACTAGTGCTATCTGCAAAGACCATCTTTCTAAATAAGGTCATGTTTCGGGTACTGTGGGATAGGACCTCAACATATCTATTTTGGGGACACAATTTAACCAATAACAAAGCTTTTGCAGGTCTTTTGTTTGAGAAGGCATGGAAGAGTTTAGGAAAGTTAATGAGAAAAGACAGATGAAGGAATTTCAAGGTCAAATTACATTTTGGATGGACAGAAATATAAATTTACCTGCCATTTATCTCTACTCATTTTCTTTGTCTCAGCCTACACAGAGTCCTGAGAGAAGATTTGTAGAAGCCTTCTGGAGGCAGAGAATTTTCTGTGAACAATTATCTCTGAAACAGTCTAAGAAGGGATTAAGAGCAAGAGATTTAGAATCAGGGAGATTGAAGGACCAATACTGCCATTTACTAAATGTGTGACTTTGACCAACTTGACCAACTTCTTCAAGTGTCATTTTCCTCATCTATAGAGAGGATAATAACAATATATACCTCTAGGATTTTTGTAAAGATTTTCTAAGATAAAACATGTAAAATGCTTGTAATAGTGCAACAATTTAAGCACTAGAGATGTTGTGTATGATTATTTCTCTGGCCCCACAATCAGGATGTGGATTTTACCTTCTTAAACAGACCCTTCTGTATGTGAGTATTGTAATTAATTAAAATAATATTTTAACTGTAGTTGTAATCAATTTTAAAAGTATTTTAAAATATAAACATGGCTGTTAGAAATCATGGGATCATAATTCCTACAAGAACACCAGTGTTGAAAAGGCAATTTTATTATATGTGAATTGAGAACGTAAATGAGATAACATTTAAAGTTGTTTTTTTTCTTAAGTAATTCTCAAACCAACAGTAGCAAACAAAAGTAATTTAGCACAGAACAAGTATTTCTCTAGACATATTTTGTCAGTTTATTTTTCCTCATAATTTGAGAACCAGTTTTATGATTTTTTTAAAATTTCCACTTTCTTTGGCTATTTTATATGAATGACAAATACCATTTCATTGTGATCTTTATTGTGTTCAATAAGAAAGACAAGCTTTGCAAAATTCTTTTGAAATAAATCATTTCCAAATTGGCAACAATCCTTAAATCCTACAATGTCAAATGTTGGCAAAGATTTGAAATAATGGTACTGATACATAAATGGTTCAGAATAAATGTACACAGTCCTCTTGGAAAAAAATCATTTCCAGAAGAAATAATAAGTGCATTTTTAAGTTATAAATTATTACTCCTTATTGAAAAGGCTAATCTAGTCTAAAGCAGAAAATATATTCATTCGTAATGTTTTAAAATGATAATTATTAGAAAAGATATATTCTGACTATATTTTGGCCTAAGGAAAAATTTAATTTGTCAGAAGAGGAATATGTTATTATAGAGAAATAATTAATAAAGAGAAATGCTTTGTGTATCTATATGTGACTACAGAGAGGAATTTTAGGAGACAGAAAAATGTAGCAACTCCTATTATCTAATTTCGTTTGAGCACATTAAGATGTCATTGGTATTCTCTGTATTCTCTGAAGCCAAAATTACTTTGAGCCGAAAGATATAGTCATCTTTCCTATAGTGATGTGTTCTACCCAATTTTCTTATTTTTGCATCTTTTCACTTAGAATGCAGAGATGTTCATGATACCAAAAAACAAAAAGAAAAGAAAAGAAAAATCATCTGCTTTTAGAAAAAATCCTTTAGGTACTCTGTAGTTTCACTTCTCATGCCAAATATATTGCATTCTTCATTAAATAAAATGTCTTTTTTTTTTTTAAATTCTCTTTTAAAAGTGCAATTTCTTGTCATTTCCTTTGATTTTTTGACTTAAAGATTATGGAAAGATTTTTTTCCTTACTGAAAATAAATTTACTGGTTTTCCTTTGCAAGGATGGTTTTAAATGAGACCATATTACCTTTACGAGAGGATATTATTAGGAACATATGCAGTCCCAAACTTTATTTCATGCTTAGGAAACTGTGACATATGTCCCTCTGGGTTCAGAAAGGGGTAGGTTCTCCTGTACTCCATTCCCTAAAATTTCATTTTCATGATCACTAGTCTGTGTGCTCCATGAAGGTAGGGAGCATGTCTTGTTTACCATTACCAGCACAGTGCCTCACACAAAGTAGAATCTTAAAATATGTGTGGTAAATTATGTCTGTTTTTTTATTCAGGGCAAGAATGCACGAGCACAGCTGGATTGTCTTAAAAAAATTTTTTTTAGAAGACTTTACTTAGTGCCATGCAAAACAACCAACCAAACAAAAAAAAACAGTTGCCTACAGCATATCTGACTTCTTAATCCTATGTAGATATTGATATTCAGTTACTTGACACCAACTGAACATTAGTTCAGGATAGGAGTCAGTAAGTGAAGGACTGTCCCCCTATTTTCTAAGTGAGAAAAGTCAGACCACATTAGATTCCTAAAGGGCTGCAGTTGCCACACAGCTTCATAATGGCAGCTGGATTCCCTGTTTCCCCCTCTTGATAAAATTGGATATGGAACATACCTTCCATCTAGAAGACCAATGTCCAATGATGGATAAATATTGACTTCTTGAGAAATTCTATACTAGGCTCTGCAGATAGAATGAAGAAGTAAATTTTGGAACATTGACACAGTTCCTTTATATTGTACAGTTCTCTAATTTGCTATTTCATTAAGTCCTTCCTGACTTGAGAAATGCCAGTACAATCCATGCCACAGCATAATATTTACATAGAAAAGTTTTGACTATCTGGGTGTTTTTGTTGGGATGACTGAGGTCAAAATGTCTGAGCCCCTTTAGGCTGCTACCATTAATATTCACAGAGACAGGAATCACATTTTTCTTTCTCCAGCAGGTCTTCTTCAGAGTTATGAGTTGAAGAACAAAGAGAGAGATCTGGGCTAAATGAATAGCAAATAGAGTCACTGTAATATACACAAACAGAAATTAATATTTTTTTTCCATGTGGCTTTTTTTGTGTGTCTTTTGAAACCTTCAGAAATCAGGCATCATATACATAAAATTTTTAATATTCCAGATATTTTCAATAGATAAAATTATATTGATTAACTTTTAATAAATAGCAACTCATATTAAAAATTAAACTGCATCTTTTAAAAATCAGCCCACTAGAGAATACCATTTATTTATAGCTTCCTCTAGCTTTCCTACTTAAGATTCTAAATTGAAAGCCTTTAGTAGATGGAAAAGTTTTCATGTGGGCAAGACACCAAACAAATTTTGCCCAGAGGCTGGATTGTTTTATGTATCTGTGTTCTTCGAGTCTGCCATTTTAACCACGCCACTCAAATCTAACAAATTCTATAACCCGCTGTGAGTCTCTTCATAATTATCTTCTCTCTTATATGGCTGTGAAAGAAAACCATTTGGGCACTGTTTCCAGATGTCTACAGTTTTATAGAATGTTCTTCCAGGTAGCAGTCTTTTGAATTTACTTTTCTTTGTCACACAATGCAACTTCTTTTTTAGTATTTATTGAGCAATAGGATTTTTCAGTTTCTATAGTAGGTTATGATTCATTGAATCTTTGAACACTTTTGTACACCTTGGTAAATAGAAACATTAAAAGGCTTGAACTCTCAGACATAATCTTGTATCTCTAGGAAGGTCACTTGAAAGGTTAATTAACATTCTTCCCCAACTCTATTGAAAAGCATTTGCTTTATCAGAAGAGAATTCTTTTGCCTCCATGAATTGAATGTTTAAGCTGGAAACGACTGTAGAAATCATATCTTTTAACGGAAGACACAGCTGCAGCTTGGAAAAGTGAAATGACTCCTCTAAGACTACACAAGTTAGAAAGTAGAGCCAGGACTGGAACACAGACGGGCTGACAGATTAAATGAGTTCTTCAAATATTTGTCATAGATAGCAGGACATGGACCCATGTTTACTTTATTTTTGTATGAGATTGTTTTTTCTGTGCTTTATTTGTAATCACTCTGAAAATTCTTCAGTCAACTTTATGGTGAGTTCTTGTAAGTTGGTAGCTTGTTTAAAATGTCCATAAGGGTGGCAATGAGGACTGGAAAGTAAAAAGCCAAGAAAAGTTAGAGGTCCATTCATCTAAGTCAGTTAAAGATGACAAAGTTTATAAGGGCCTGTCCTTAGGTATTGGATGCTGTGTTTTGAGTTTGTGCATTTAACTAAATATTGACAAATTGTCCTTGGATGCAGTTGTACCGAATTATACTCTCACAAACGAACCCTTATCATGTGCTCATTATGTGTCAAGCATTGTACCATTTTGAACATATCAACTGATTTTGGTTTCACAGTAGTTTTACACATTTGGGTGCTATTATTATTACCCTCATTTTAAATATAAGAAGACAGAGGTACTAGGAGATCGAGTAACTTGTTCAAGGTGAATCAGCTAGTAAATATCAGAGTCAAAGTTTGAACCTCAGTAATGTGATGCTGAATTGCATACACTTTACTTTTCAGTACAAGCTGCTCCATATCCTTCCTCCTCAACAGTTACAATTACCAGAATATTTAATTTTTGAGAATATGATGTGTGTGAAGCTGTATTCCTTTTAATTTTACATTTTGCTAGTTAATAGTGAGTTTGATTTTTTTTTTCCCATAAGTTCATTGATTTTTCTCCTTGTGTATTGGCTATTCGCATTTCTGTTGGATTGTTATTACATGCAACAGTTTCTTATAAATCCTGAATATTCATTCTTTCTTGGTTCTAGGCATTGCAAATAATTTCTACTAAAATATGGCTAAATGAACTTTTTTAATGATTTGTGCTTTTGGGGGTTATTAAATAATTCTTCCCTGTTCCAACATTCTGAAGATATTCACTCACATTTTTTATTGAAAATTTTAGCTTTTACATTTGAAAATATATTTTATTTCCAATTCAATATTATTTATGTGATGAGGTAGGAATCTGGACTTTTAATATGTATATAATTCATTATTACTGCAACATTTATAAAATAGATAATCATTTCCATACTTATTTGTAATGCCATGTCTATTTTACATAAACATCAACTTTTGTCTATCCTTGGACCAATTACATCTTACTTATCATACCTTTATATTACCTCCTGATATTTATTGAAGTGAATCCCAACCATTTAGTTCTTTTAAATTGTCTTGGTTATTTTTGCCCATTTGCTGTTCTTTCTGAATCTCAGAAACTGTTTATAACTTCCAGTAAAACCCCCATTGATATTTTGATTGGAATTATATTGAACTTATAGAATAACATGCAGAAGACTGACATCTTCAAATTTATGACTATATCATATCTCTACATTTATGTAGGTCTTTTAAAAAGTCTTCTCATAGAGTGTGATACATTTCTACATAAAAGTTTTGCATATCTTTTATTAAATTTATTTTTGTCTGTTGCATATTTCTATTGATATTATCATTATATATTTTAAAAATTATGTGATTGTTGATGGCATGTAAGAATTTAGCTGTTTGTAAATTATATTATTTTCCAGCATCCTTGTATACCTCTTAAAAGTCTAATAATTTTTGATAGTCTCTTGAATTTCCCATGTAATCATGTTATTTGTGAATAGTAGAAATGTAATTTCTACCTTTCTCATCTTGAAATATTTTCTTCCTTTTATTTTCTTGCTGTACTGGCTGGTACAATGTCAAACAGAAGTGGTGATCATGGTTATCCTTTTCCTTTTCATGATTTTACATAGAATGCTTATAAGTTTTACCACTGAATATAGTTCTTGTCATGAATTTTTATTACTTTGTGGGTTATATAGAAAATATTTTTATGTTTCTGTACAGTTAGGGCTTTCTGAGCAAATTTTACTGAAACTTAGAACTTGGACTAAAAGAATAAACCTTGGGGGCTAATTTAGGACTGATTTGATAATGAGAAACTATCTTGAGAAATTTACCTTTCCAGAGTGTGTGTTTACTTTTCAAGTGGGGATTTAGATTCAGGACCATGGAGATATCCTTTTGCTGGTAAAGCTGAAGACTGATCTTCTCTCTCTTTTCAAGGGATTTATTTACATTCGAAAGGATAAGAATAAAGACCTAGGATTCTGCCCAAACAGAAAAGAATTTTCACCCTTCCTTTCACAAGGGGAGAGGAGGCTTTTTCTTTCCTGTATAAATGCCCATGTTCATAGTTTTGAGATTCCTTGTCTGCAGCAGACCCCATAATATGTAGAATTTATCATCAGGCTCTCATCGCCTCACCTCAGAGATAAGACTGGAACCAATAGAAACTGGTACAATTATTTGTTGTAAGGAAATAATTTTCTCTGCAGAAACCTTGTGTTTATATTCAGTATCATATTATTAAATACAGATATTGAAAACATTTTATCAGATTAACAAAAGTCCTATCAAGTCCCAGTTTGCTGAGAATTATTGTCCTGGATAATATTAAACTTTAGCAATTGCTTTTCTGAACCTATTGAGATGATTATAGATTCTCCAGAATTTTAACATTAGAATTTGTTTCACCTTGTTTGAGTCCCCTTAACATCAGCCTATAATAATTTTTACTTTGTATAGTCAATCCTTGTTTGGGTTTTTTTCAAATACTTACTGTTTCTTAGTTTCTAATTTTGTTTTGCATCTCAAGTCTTAACTTCCAGATTCATTTTCTTTTTTCTTGAATTATGTCTTTTGTAGGTTTATTCAAAAAACAACTGTTAGTGGAACTGTCAGTTTTTATTTTAAAATGTTTTCATTTCTGTTCACTTTTGTTTTTTGATGTTACAGTTTTGCCATTTTTAAACCAAGTTGACAGTTATTTTTCTATCAACAATTTAAAGATATTCACAGATGATTTGGTGTCTGTTATTGCTCTTAAGAGAGATTAATACTATCAGTCTATTACTTTTCTTTGCAAGTAATCTGACATTTTTCTTTGGTTGTTTTTATAGTCTATGCCAATTGTGATATATAGTATCAGTACAGCGGGTTTAGGTATAGAATTAATTCTGTTAATTCTTCTTGGCACTTTTGTGCTTTGTGAATCTGAGGCTTTATTAAGTGAAAAAATTAATAATTGTTAATTTTACAAAAATTGCTTCTGCCTAATTTTACCCTAATTAAACTACTTTTAGTCATATTACCAGGATTTTTATTTCTGTCAACTATATCTGTGTAAACTTCCTGCATATTTTCCTCTTCTTCATGTTTCAGTTTTGCTTTTTTGGGGTATTGCTCTTGTTCATTTTCTATTTCACCATTAGGTTATTTTTTAAATATATCAATTCTTTTCTTCCCCCAAGTATCTTATTTATTTCCTAAATTTTGAGACTTTATTTCATACCTTTAATTAACAAACACGTTTGTTTTATATTTGTATCCAGTAGTTCTAATATCTGAAGTACTCAGGGGTGTCAACATTTGGTCTATGCTTTGTCCATTGAGATTCGATCATGTTACTTATAATTTTTTATTTTGGCCTTGTTTTCAGTGGGGCTTTATTTGTGTGAATTTTGTGTGGTCAGACTCGCGGTTTTATTCATCAGAGAAGGTTTATATTAGGTCCTGCTGGATTTCTTTTTTCTCACTTCTCTCATTCCACTAAAAAATCTTTAATGAGAACCTACTACACATGTGACACTTTGTGACACTTTTCCAGTTGATTGAGATATATTATTAATTAAAAAAGACAAAAATTACTGCTCTCTTGGCACTTACAGTTGGTGTGGAGGGAGGGCAAGTAATAAATAAGTAGTTATCTCTTTTATGTGGAGAACAGTAAAAGTGAGTCAGTATTAAAGAGATTGGGAGGAGGTTGCAATCTTAAATTGGATGGTCAGAGACAACCTCATTGAGAAGCTGATATTTTAGCTTGATTGAGTGAGAGATTTTGCAGTTCACATGTATGGGGAAAGAGCATTCCAGATGAGGAGTAGAGGCTGCAAAGAGGCATTAAAGTGAGGAATATGGCTAATGTGTTCAAGCAATGAAAGAGAAGGCAGCATGGATGAAGGAGAGCCCAGTAAAGGTGAGGTCAGAGAAGTAATGTCTCTTTTTATTAATGTATTGGTTTAGGGGTTCCTGTATCTCACAGGCAATAGATAGCTATACTTTCAAATCATGTAAGAACATATTTTGATTATCCAGAGGCTTTTTATTTTATGATTTTTAAAAATTTTCTTATTTAATTTCATTTTTTAAAATTTAATTTTTTAATGGCTAGTTGCTCTGCCTTAACAGACAAGCTTCTCCTATATCAACTATTGCTGGTCAGTGAAGTTATAGCACTTTCAGGGCTGAGAAACTTTCCAGACAGTTTAGTTTCAACTCTTGATCTTGCTCAAAACTAAGGCCTATTTTCCTATCCTCACATAGCCAGTAAAGCCTATGTTCCTTTGCTCTCGACAGTGGACAATTCTCCATGGTGGCCCCAATATTAGCTCACACTAAACACTTCGATTTTCAATTTCTTTTTTGTTCCTGACCTCTGAGGATTTCTCTTACTTTCTTGACATCTGAAATACGAATTTAAAATAATGTTTGTAATATTTTCTCCACTATCGTGAAGGTGATTTTCAAAAAACATTTCTATAGCCTTGTATTAAGTGCTTCCAGAATATAAGCACATCAGAATGGTATAGGGTAGAGCAGAGAGATGTAGGGGATTTTGCATTTGCCATAGCACAAGCTTCCTGAGCTGTCTAGAGGAGGCTGTGCTATTTGAAGGGAAATGTTTTAAAATAGGGACTTGGGTCCTCTTCATAAGGCATAGTCAATGTGAGAGATATACTTTTGATATCACAGTGTATTTCGAAAACATTTTATAAAGATGAAAGAGTCAAGGGAAATATGAAAAGGGGAAATAGGATTCAATTCAGTCATGTTATTATGCATACATACTGAGGATCCCTCTTTTTCTGCTTAGCCATTATTTTCTTTTGGAAGTAATGGTATCTACATTATTAACGTTGCCAACTGGAACAATCTTGATTCTTAAAAGAGGGTCCAATTGGATGGTTTTTTTCACTTTGATTTATATATTTGTTTTGGCTATTCCGGAATGTGAATATATGCCTATTAAGTATTAAGGGTAACATAGGCTAAATTCACCTAGCTTGAACTTGGGTATCAATCAGAAAATTCCTATTTGTGAATCACAATATTGTTTTTTAAACTGATTAATGCTGAACAGCAGGAAAAGAGGATTCATTGGCACAATTTAAAAACTTTTCAAGTCATTTAAAGAGACCAAATAAATCCTTTTCACATCTATGTGTTTTTCTGAAAATTTTGCTCTGTTTTTATCGTAAAGAACAAGAAAGATACCCAATTTAAAAAACGTTAGAAAAATATAACACATGGAAATATGGTGAGTTCTACAGCATGCTACATTCCAGAAATAAATCCGTATTTCTCATATAACCAAAAAGGGATGCGTTGCAAAATCTCTTGTGAGATAGCAGAGGAAAGCAGATCCAGTCAGAACTGAAATGGAAATAGTTTTTAATCAAATGCAGATATTGAAGGGATTAATTCAATCTATAAACCATAACAGGGCACTTTAACAGGCTGGGTTTTAATCCTATTACATGGAAAGAAGGTACATGCTAAGCTGGAAATTACTGCAATTACCTACACTAGTGATTTACAGAATAGGCAAGAAAAAAGTAATGAAACCAATTTCTTTCTCACTTGCACTGGAGAGATCCTTGCGTCTTTGAATGTAGAAAATGGTAGACGATTACAGTGAAGGGATCTAATGCTAAAAAACACTACAAAGATATTAAGAAATCTAATAAAACAACCTGAGCAGAATAGGATGAGGAGAGTGAAGTAAAAATTTGAGAAGTCATGTTTATAAAACCCTGTCTACAAGAATTTGTTGCAGACCACCTGTACTGTGCAGCTCCTTTTGCCCCTTCATCCCTTCATTTAACAGAGGGTGTGTGGCATCTTATTAGGAAAGATAGTATGGCTCATGCTCTTTGAGCCCAAAATTCACCTGTTGCCTCTCTGTGGATCTGAATTAAGGTCATCTTTTTCTTTTTTGGCCACTCTTATGGTTCCTAAAATAGACAATATTTTTGGAATAAAATCTGTTTTCTGTTTTCTAAGATCGATAATTCTAATGAGATCTTTTATATATTTTAAAAATCATTCTTTGCTAGGAGGAAATTTAGTCATACTATGTTGTAAAATGAGCCTTGGTTGGAGAGAAAATGCATGGTTACAATCAGATACTTATCCTGTTTAAGTTACTGTCTTAATCATGCCCGACCTGGGGCATCTATATCTGGGTCATAATTCCTTTTGTGGCAACTCTTTCAGAACTTCAGTACCTTACCCATGACCTCCTAACTTAACCCCTCTAGTCTGGTCCCATTACATATGGTTGCACCTTCCCCCCTTCCCCCTTTTTTTTTCTTTTTTCTTTTTTTAGAGAAGAATATATACATATATATATAAAGTTGCCTTTTTAAATGTTGATTCTCCTTCCCATTCTTGATATGGATTCCTCCTGAAAACATGGGCTCTGTGAATCTCCCTCCCCACTCTTCTTTTGATCTCTCCTTCCCGGCCCTCCCGGCCCTCCCGGCCCTCCCTTCCTCTGCCACCACACTCTCATTCACTCACAGGGAAATCTTTCCCAGTTAGAACTCCTCAGTTATGGTAAATATCTCTTCACAATGAGACCTTTTTATAAGTTTGCCTTTGCTTAGAAATGTGGAGAGAAATATAGAACAATATGAACATAAGTTATTTGTTCTAAGAGGGACTTACCTGCCGATCTATGAAAATAAATCCCCAAGGATGATAAAGAACAAAATCCACAGAATAAATTTGAAGATCTAATTGGTTTTGTTAAATGATCTGTGAATCAGGCAGCATCTCATGCAGCAGCTAGAAGGGTGCTACATGAATGGTTTTTATAGGAAGAAACGTGGGACAAGGAAGCTATTATTCTTTGTGGGGGAAGGGAACAGCAAAGGTTTTTAATCATGCATATTGCCTCTTCTTTCTATGGGATAGAGAGGGCCCACATGACAGATTGCCTCCATGGTATTGACTAGAAAATTCCAGACTGTTTGATTAAGATTACATTTCTGGGAGATGTTAAAACAGCAGTTAGATCAGGTATTAAATTTAGGTTTGATAGAGGCTGGAGGGCAGGAGGTGGAAGTATGGGGGTGGAGAGAATCAATCAATCAGTTAATCAAAATTTGATATCATGGGATTTAGCACAAGTGACACTATTTTGGCTTTTCTCTTTAACAGGGAAAACACAGCTTAAACCAAGAGCTCCTGAGTCACTAATTGTAAATTTACCAATCTTCCCATTTAGTCCCATATCACACATATCACAGCTCACTTAGAAGAAATTACTATCAAATTTGAAAATGGTTGAGTAGAGGATAACCTGACTCTGGAGTTCTTAATCTTATAAACCCAGCTAAAGTCTAATTACCATTGACTATTGGATTTCAACTGACTACTGGCTTGCTGAAGTAACCAAACTTATAACTTACCTGTGCCCTATGCTGTCTGTTAAATGAGAAAGGCTCCCTTGTGAGATGGCTTCCCATGGACGCTTGGTGGCTCCACTGTTCCCCCCACGGGGGTTCTTATGCCACCATTTTGTTTAGGAATCTGTTTAAGATTTCCCCCAAGTCACCCAACAGCTACCTCCAGTGGCTCCCCTTTTTGCCTTCTGAGTTCCTTAAGATCGTGGCCCAGCAGGATCAAAAGAGCAGGTGAAGTAAGGTTATTTTGTGGCTCTTTTGTTATTTTCTAGATAGAGGTAAGACTAAAGATGTTTCGCTTTTTCCATTTTGACGGATGTCTTTGGATCACACCTGTCTAACCCGTCCTGAATTTATTAAGGTTTGCTTTAGCAATAATAGGGATTGAAGAAATTTGAAACTTAAATATAATAACTACCTGCCATGACTGGTTAAACACATGACAGTGATGCCACAGTGCTGTGATACTTCTCATTGATCAGAACATCTTCTTCCCTAGCTTCTGCAGTCTAATTAAAATCAGCCTCCATAGCAGTTCTTTCACCATGTCTTTCTCATATCAGTTCATTCCATCTGAACCTCTTGAGATTCTAAAGCAGTTTTGTACCTTCAAGGTCAAGGCCTGACATAGATTACTTGAGCACAGTCAATTATCACTCACTTGCTCACATGCAATTATAAGAAAGTGGACTTTCAGCTAATTAGAAAGAGGCTGGTCAATCCATCAAAAACTACCTTATGCTTAGAGGAAATATACACATGTAAAGAAATATAATGTTATATGAAAGCCTATTTTTCAAATAAAGAAATATATTATGAAAATTATGAATGTTTCAAAACAGGGCTGGAATACCTTTTTTATTTTTTTCAGGGTGAAATGATTTCTTGACAGTCTATCTGAGATTTAGAGTTCCCCATTATGCTAATCATATTTAAATTCCCCAGGCAAAAGAAGGGGAAGAAAAGAGCAGGGCTCTTCTGCTCTAACTTGCTGAATTTCTGGAACTCTGGAGTTGTGCCTACTTTTAGGGAGTAGCACAAAGAGGGGAACTAAATTTGGTGTCCAGAATAGAAGTAGGTAAAATCTAGAGCCAGGTAAATAGATTGCACAAAACATTGGTCTCGTGGAGGACGGGAAAAGATGAACTGACCAGAGTCCCAGGAACTGTGGTTGGAGACAATGTGACAGAGTGAGTGGGTTTTGGAGAGTAGATAGTAGGCAGAGGAAGGCTTCACTTTGAAAGGCCACTTTGGGAGATAAGGGAGCTTCTAATTGTACTGGGTAGATGAGCTTTCCTTTATTTTGACTCAAGGCTTGAGATATGTTTTAGAGTGTACGACAGGAAGCTAATTCCAGTTTTTAGTCCTACCTTGGAAGCTCAGTGGCATAAGTGCTCTCAAGGACACACAGGGTCACTGAAAGTTGGCAGAGGAACTCACCAAAAAGATCAGCCTTGAGAAAAAAAAAAATATAAAGCATCTTTACTCTCAAATAGTATGTCACTTAGGTGGAGGTGGGGGGTGGAGTTGGGGGACATCCACCAGCTATTTCCCACCTTTTAAGTAAGTAGTTCTTAAAATGTGATCCAAGGAACCCTGAGATTCCCGAAACCATTTCAGGGATCCCACGAGCTCAAAACTACTTCTGAATAACAGTAAGATATAATTTGCTTTTCCTCCATCTCATTTTCTCATGAGTGTACAATGGGGTTTTCCTGTGTGATACGGTAACAGATCGAATGCAGAAACATATGAGAATTTGACTATTTTTCATTAAGTCATTTGTTTTTTGCAAAAAATATAAAACAGTGTCTCCTTTATCACTATATATATATTTTTGTTTTAATTTTGTTATTCATAAAAAATACATTACTTTTATGAACATGTTATATATTATTTTAAATAAATTTTAAGGGCTTATTTTTATTTTATTTTATTAAATCTATTGGAGAGACATTAGTTAAAATTATATAGGTTTCGAGTGTACAATTCAATAATACATTATCTATATATTGCAATGTGTGTTCACCATCCAAAATCTAATCTCCTTTAGTCACCATATGTTTGACCCCCTTTACCTTTTTCTACTCCCCTCTACACCTATTTCCTTCTGGTAACTACTATAGAGTTATCTGTATAAATAAAATTTTAAAATATTTCTGTTTTAACTTCTAATATGGTTTACCACATAAGCAAAAACTTCTGGGATCCTCGATAATTTTCATGACTATAAAGAATTCTTGAGAGCAGAAAGTGTAGGAAATGCTGCTTTAGGTCTGTGCCTTCTCATGCTCCCTGTTCTCACGGTAGGTTGAGTTGGCATCTGGTTCTGGGGTATAGTGTTGAAGTCTCCATGTGGGCTCTCTTTGATCTCTCTCCCCCTATCAGCCTGTCACTGATGTCTGATTTATTACCACTTGTAATTTCTTCATTTGGGTTAAGTAATATAATATCATGATCAGCACCTGTATAATAAGACATTAGGTCAGCAATTGCCAAACTTTAGAGTACATAAGAGTAATGTGAGTACTTTGTCAAATGGAGGTTACTCATCCCTTGTTCTTTGAATCAGTTTTGGAAGGTGGGGCTCAGAAATTTGTATTTTCACATGGTCTTTGGGTTATTCTAATTAGGCAGTTGGAGGGACACACTTTTTAAATATAATGACCTCTTTGTCTTGTTTACTGCATGATCACCAGCAACCAGCTACAGGAAAGTGCATAGCATATAATGAGATTTAAATAAATATCTGCCAAATGCAGAGATGCGGTGATATTGCTTCAGGTGCAAAGGGCAGAGAATCTCAATAACTGCCTGGTGAGACTGGCTTCAAGGAGGCAGGTGCAGATGTTGAGATACAGAATCCAGGAAAACTTCAGGGCACTGTGAGCCTCAGGAAGGAAGGGAGAGGAGAACAGAGAAAGGCGAATAGAACAAACTTCGGTGACTGAGTCCTTATTGTGGGTCTGACATTACACTGAGACTTTACATAATTCACCTTCTCTTACCTCTCACAATGACCTTGAGAGAGGAGTATTATTACCTCCATTTTGCTCTCAGAGGTAGTCTCTACTCGCCTCCTCCCTCCAGCCTATACCAGAAGCGCTTAGGTGAGATGCTTGACTATAATAAATAAAACATTTTACTCATTCCTTCTCATCAGTCCTCTTCATCTGTAAGTTGTGAAAGTGTTCCGAAGCAGGTTCAGGAAATTTGGAAATGACTCCCAAACATCCAGTTTTCCATTTTCACTATGTTTATGTGTTCGCTTTCTGAATGCAAATCTATCCATCACTATTACCAAATCCATGAGTTCCTGACACTGTTTGGGTCCATTGTCTGATTAGATTGACCACTTCCACTGCTACACGTGTCCAGAGAGGTGATCCCTTCAGGTCCCGTGTAGGAAAGGTCTCATTTCTTACCGTATCTATCTACATCACCTATCTACATCTTACTACATCCGTTATGGCTCAAGCCACTCCACAGGAAATCTACTTTCTGTTCTCCTTTAGATAAGGTTGCCATATTTAGCAAAAACCTCAAAACAGCAAAATTATGATGTCCATTTAAATTTGAGTTTTAGCTAAACAATACATATTTTTTAGTATAACTAACTGTGTTCCATGCAATATTTGGGACATACTTATACTTAAAAATTCATTTTTATCTGAAATTCGAATTTAACTAGAGGGTCTTGTATTTTATCTGGCAACTAACTCTTCAGGAAAAAAAATAGTGCTCCACAACTCCTTTTCTAACTTTACTCCCAAGAGCAGCATTGATTTCCCCTCTTTGTTATCTGTCTTTTAAAAAGGATCTGCACATTTTGTGAGAGAAACATTTATCATGTTGTTGCGGGGGAAACTGTATCTCAGAGAGGTCAATATGCTCAGAGCCAGACCCTGAGCCTGTGGTGGACCTTCGGTCCACCTGTGCCTGCCTCCAAAGCTTCTTTCCTTTACTCTTCCTCTAGACTACAGATTGCAATGGGGAAAAGAAAGTATTAGTCAGATTTTACCTTTTTTTCATATATTTTCCATTGTCTTTGTGTTAATTAAGGAATATTTTAAGTTACTCAAACAAAGAGACCAAAGTATAACATTACAGTGATGGGTGGGCAGCAGCTCAATTCTAGGAGATCATTTTAAAATCCAAGTTTCTTCCACTGAATTTCTTCTCCTTCCTCGAGGTCACCACTGTGCCCTCATTCCAGATCCAGGGAGGGCAAAAGTATAAGCAAGTCCAGAGCAAAATATCTTATTTTAAAAAGTGTTATAGAAAGTGCACTTTCCACTTAGGAGACATGCCATCTAATTACATATAATTGTTCTCTTTAGTCTGTTAATGTAGTTAACTAGTTAATATAATTTCTGGCAATTAACCAATTTTATACTCCTGGAATGAACTCAAGTTAATATGCTTTTCAATATAGTTACAAAGTTGGCTTGCTAATATTTTGTTGGGACTGTTGCATTTAAGTACATGAGTGAGATGGTATAATACTGTTGCAGAAACAAGACCGACGAGAAATCAAGCACCACTCTGAGAGTTGGAGAACTCAGGTTTATTACGCCAGCAGTCCCAGAAGAGCTAGTGCTCTGAAACTCTGGGCCCCAAGCTCAGGGGTAACCATACTTTTATAGGGCTTAACAAGCAAAAGCAATACATCTGTTATCTAGAAAGAATAATCAAAGAGGAAGGTGAGTCTTTAGTTGATTTCAAGTTCACTCTGCCCTTTGGCCTATGCAGTAAGCATGCCTGCAGAACAAATAGCTGATTACAAGGTTAGTCATTTGAGTGGAAAATTCCTCTTCATTCCCCTTTTGATGCCCTTTAAATTCTTATAGGGCATCAATCTCCTGATTTCCTGGCCTAAGGGCTGATATAGGATGGTCTGGATGTCACAACCATTTGTAATTTTATGGACTCTAGGCATGAGGAGACAAACTTGACAAGACAGTTCAGTATACAAAGACCAAATAAGAGCTATGAAGAGCATGAGGAGAGGTCCTGCAAATGGGAGAAGCCCACATCCCCAACTCCATATTCTGGACCCGGACCTCCATGTCTCATTCAGTTGTTGGTGGATTAAGGCGTACCCCTTCTAGGGTAGGATGACCTCAGTGTCTTTGCAGGCAGAACCGGAAACCCCCTAACTAATTTTCCTGCCTAACTTCTTTCTAAGAGCCATGAACCCCCTTATTAGTATGGATGTTGAGAGATAGGAGGTCTCTTCTCTTCTTCTGTATCTGCTTCCTGCTGAGAAGGGTCATAGTCTCTGCCTACTGGGGTTTCATGGAGCTCTTTCTCTTTGTCTTAATCACACTTTTTTCTTCAATGAATTGTCAGAGAGGTTAAAACGACATAGTCCTTTAACTTCTTCACATCCATGGTTATCTCTGAGTAATAGACTGTCTATAGCAGCCCTGTTTTCAAGGATAGGTTCTCTGACCTGTCCTAAGGTTTGGATCTAGACCCCAACTTTTGGAGCTTTCTTTGAATATTGGGCACAGACCAAGTTTTGAAATGTATAGCCAGGAGTGTCTGGCCCTCATACTTTGGGCCAATGTTAGTATATTCTCTAGAAGTCTCAGAAAACTGGTTAAGGCAAAATAAAACACAGACATTATTTTGATAAAGCATGGAATCATTGTTTTCTACTCAGCAGATTTTCCCATAATATCAGTAGCAGACCAATAGTCTAAGAAATCATTTAAATTTCCAATCTTGTTTAGCTTAATCACATAAAATTTCTCTCAGGATTTTTCTTCACAAACTTTCTACCACTTTCCTCATTCTTTCAGTTTGCCTCTTCCCACTCATTCAGAAATAATCAGCTTTAAGACAAATACCTTTCCTTCAATTCCCCTCAAAATAAATCTTCATACTTCATACCTTCTGTTACGAAAACATTTTCCTTTCCAACATAATTAGAATTTTAAATGAACCACAATATTACATATAACACAGACAAATATAGATCAAAGGTCATGCACATACTCATTTTCCCCATCATCAGTATTTGTAACTTCCCTGAGGGTGTATAACTAATTTCCTCAGGGAGCAATGAAATAGGTGGGATCCTGAGAGAACTCATTTCCCCCTCAGAGTCCGAGGGTGAAGGGGGAGAAAATTTCTGATTGCCGAGATCTCTGGGAAGGCACTCCTATCATTGGGCCAGCTAATAAGTCTGGGTCTTGGTGAAGGAGCATAGAAGCTGAATTTTTACTGGTGTAGCAGTCCTGGCTTGCCCGGGCTTGCCATTCTAACAAGCCACTCGATTAACTTGTTGGTATTCTTGAAGCATTAAAAGTCCGGGGGGTCTACACCTGAGTTATAATATTGCTCCTTAGTTAAAATATCCCATCCTAATAAAGGAGCGGGGTAGCTTGGAACTATTAAAAACTCCTGCTGAAAGATCTGATCTTCAAATTGGCAGGTCAGTGGTGGAGTAAAATGGTTGACCTTGCTTTTCCCTTCTACTCCTAAGATAATTGTAGTTTGTGAGGAGAGTTTTCCTGCAAATGCTGGGAGAACAGAATAGGTTGCCCCTGAATCTAAGAGAAATTGAATTTGCTTACCCGTTATGTCCAGAGTTACCTGGGGTTTCTCAGGAGTGATGACCACATTCCCAGAAAGGGGCAGTGAGGATGGCCCTGGGTCTCTTCAGTCACACAGTTCCTGGTCCTGGGCTACTAGGGTTTTGGCTGGCTGCCCTCCTCTCTGGGAGTGTGGACAGTCAACTCTCCAATATCAGGGATTAGTACCGGTTTCTTTGCATTTGTGGCAGGGGCTTGGGGGCTTTTCAGTACAGTCCTTTACCCAATGTCCTACTTTCTTACATTTGAAGCAAGAACTCAATGTCTCCTTATTCCCCGGTCTCTTAAGGGATGCTTGTTGGGTAGCGAGGGCCTGGCCAATTGTGATAGCCATAACCCTGGCTTGTTGATTTTCTTTATTCTATTCTCTAACCCTGCAGGGGAAGTAGGATCTACATTAGTATACTTCCTAAAGGATTCTTCCAGCTGGCTAAAAAAGCTGACCGGCTTCTCATCTTTTTCTTGAGTAATGGTTCTAAACTTCTCATAGTTCACGGCTTTTGTATCTTTTTTTTTTTTTTCATTCCCCCCATGAGGGCCTCTAGAAATGTGGCGCATATAGCCAAGTTTATAATTTGGGTATTAAATTACAATCGGGATCAACTAAGAGTACATCCTCTGTTCCAGGGGCATGGCCCTGGGGGTTCCTAGCAAAGGCCTCATCTGCTTTCTGACGGGTCGCTATTAGAATCTGATCCTTTACAATGATTGTTATACTATGGAGCCACAGATGAGCCCAATTGGACCCATAGCTTTTAGGGGACCTTAAGGGTGCCCAGCTGTGGAGCTACAAATTTGTACCTGACTGAGTCAAGCCAAATAGGTCGCCCATTCACTCACTCATTCACACAATGGGTTAAAACATTGCCTACCCCCTTTTGGAAGACCCTTATGTCTTCGCTCCCTTGGAAGACCCTGATGTCTTCCCACCCTGGGGAAATCTTGATGAGTTTTCTCACTGGGAAGACCCTGACCTGTGTCTTCTAACCGAAGACAAGGTGATCAAGCTCCTCTTCCATCCAGAGATGGGACCTGACTAGAGGGCTGAGCCCTGGGTCCTTATCTTATCCTATGGTTGTTCCTGGTGAGTTGGTCCGTCCTTCCTATGAGTCTGGTAGGGGGCTCTGCCATTGTGGGAGTCGGGGCACTGGTCCTAAATAGAACCCAGAATACTATCAGGTGGTGTGCCTCCTTGTTCGTCTTGGAGCACCCTGACCCCGGCCTGGTTGAGCCACCAGACCAGTGGCTCAAAGGGCTGGCATGGTTGGAATCTCATTGGGGCCTCTAGAAATATTGCCAAAACAAGACCAGTGAGAAACTAAGTACCACTCGGAGAGTTGTATAACTCAGGTTTATTACACTAGTGGTCCCAGAAGAGCTAGAGCTCTGAAGATCTGGGCCCCGAGCTTAAGGGTAATCTTACTTTTATAGGGCTTAACAAGCAAAGGCAATACATCTGTTATCTAGACAGAGCAATCAAAGGGGAGGGTGCGTCTTTAGTTGATTTCGAGATCATTCTGCCCTTTGGCCTATGCAGCAAGCATGTCTACAGAAGCAAAACAAATACCTGATTACTAGGTTAGCCGTTTGAGTGGAAAATTCCTCTTCAATATTTCTTTTTTATATTGCCTGTAACTAATTTTACTATCAAGTTATACCAGACATATAATGTGTGGCATAATATATATTTCTATTTTCTTGTCTCAGAAAGGGTTTGCGTAAGTAGAATTTATTTTGAAAGTTTGGTATAACTCTGTGGTAAATGCTTTTGGACAGTTTTTAAATGTTTTTTTATTTTTTATTAATTTCTGTTTTTCTGTTTAATATTGAGTCAGATTTCGAAATTTCTATTTTTCTAAGAATATGTCTATTTTGTCTAAGTCTTCTAATTTATGGCATAAAAACTTTATAGTATTATTTTATCTCTTTTAAATCTTTGTTATTTTAAATATTGCTTATATGTTTCATTGCTCTTTCGATTTCTCTCTTTTTCTTAGTCAGTCTTACTTGAGGTTTGTCAGTTTTATGAATGTTTCAACTTTGTTTTCTCGATCCTCTCTATTTTTAAAAATAATTATTTTTTAAAAAAATAATTATTGCCTTTCTCTTCTTTATTTAATTCTATCTTTTTTAGTTGATATTTTTCTAACTTTTCAAATTGTATGCTTAGCTTACTGACTTTTATTCTTTTTCTTTTCTAATATAAGCATTCAAAGTTCTAAATTTTCTTTTGTATTGTTTTAGCTACAGTTCAAAAGTTTCAATGTAGTTTTTTGTTATCTCTCGGTTCTGCCTATTTTGTGATTTCCTCTGTGATTTCACCTTGGCCATTTAGTCATTTGTGTGTTTTAAAATTTCCAAATTATGAAGTTTTTCTTCTTATTAATGTATAGCTTGGTTATACTCAGAGATTATGGGGGTGGGCATGATCCTGAATGTTTAAAATCTTCACAGGTTTTGGCCCAAATTTTCACTTTATCGTATTTGTTTTTAAATGACAGCTTCTTTTGGAAACATTTATCTCAAGAAATAAGAGGCATTAGTTCAAACTCCTGTGAAACAGTTGCATTAAGTGCCTGGGCTGTGAAAATAACTCCCCCAGTATTACATATTGTATATTACATATCCCGTTTTTCTTCTAACACCTTCACAGTAGCTGTCTTGTTCTTGACACATCTGAGATCTAAGCAATGCTCCGTTACCATCTTGGGGACAATGTGCTGAAGCACAGCCCCTCTAATACAACTTACCACCTGAGCTCCACTCAAAATTCTCAGGGCAGTTATTCCATTTATGCTTTCAATCTTTGGTCACTACTGAAAAACATCCTTCTCATACCCTTTTTTTTCCTCTTCCATCCTCATTACTCTCTGCTGCTTCTCATCCTCTGATTCCCCTACCAACTCTTAACATCTTCTGGATCACAGAATTCTCTTTAAACCTAAATGATGAATGTCTTCAGAGTCCTCTTGCTAATCCTTATCACTCTTCTGAGATGGTACATGAAGAGGAGTTTGGGTCTAACAACTAGAAGATTGTTGGTTTTCTCTTTATAATCTGTAGCTCGATCCTGTTGATTTCTCCCCTTCCCGCCCCACCCCCACCCCCGCTGCCACTCCACCTTTATTGAACTATTATTGACATATAACATTGTGTAAGTTTAAGGTCTACAACGTGTTGATTTGATATGGTTATATATTGCAATATAATTATCTCCATAGCTTTAGCTAACACCTGCATCACATCACATAATTACCATTTCTTTTATGTGGTGAAAACATTTAAGATCTACTCTGTTAGCTATTTTCAACTATGCAGTACAATAATGTTAACTATAATCACAACTGTGCATTGGATCTCCAGAACTTCCTTCTCACTGGAAATTTGTACCCTTTGATCAACATCTCCCCAAATTCCCCACCCTCAGCTCCTGGTAACCACAATTCTACTTTCTATTTTTATGAATTTGGCTTTTCTAGATTTCACAGATAAGTGATATAATACAGTGTTTGTCTTTCTTTGACTTATTTCACTTAGCATAAAGCACTCAAGTTTCTTCCTTTTTGTCACAAAGGCCAGACTTTCCTTCTTTTCAAGGCGGAAGATTTCAGTATATACAGTCCACATCTTCTTTATCCATTCATCCTTTGACAGACACTTACTTGTTTCCATATCTCAGTTACTGTGAATAATAATGCAATAAACATGAAAGTACAGATAACTTTTGATATCCTGTTTTCACTTCTTTTGAATATATACCCAGAAGTGGGATTGCTGGATCATATGGTGATTCTATTTTTAAATTTTTTGGATAATTTCTATATTGTTTTCCATAGTGGCTGCACCAATTAATAATCCCACCAACAGTACACAAGGGTTCTCTTTTCTCCACACCCTCACCAGCACTCGTTATCACTTGTCTTTTTCATGAAAGCCATTCTGACAGGTGTGAGGTGATATTTCACTGTGGTTCTGATTTGCGTTTCCCTAATGATTAGTGATGTCAAGCACCTTTTCATGTACCTGTTGGCCATTTGTGTCTTCTCTAGAAAAGTGTTTATTCTATTTCTCTGTCCATTTTTATATTGGATTATTTGTTTTCTTCTATTATTGAGTTTTATGAATTTCTAATATATTTTAGAAATTAACCCCCAATCAGGTACATGATTTGCAAATATTTTCTCTTATTCCATATGTTATCTTTTCATTTGGTTGATTGTTTCTTTTGCTGTACAGAGCCTTATAATTTGACATAGTCCCATTAATTAATTTTTACCTTTGTTACTTGTGCTTTTGGTATCATATCCAAAAAATTGTTGCTAAGATTAATGTCAAGGAGTTTTCCCTTATGTTTTCTTCTAGAAGGTTAATATTTTCAGGTCTTATGTTTAAATCTGTAATCCACTTCAAGTTAATTTTTGTGAATGGTGTAAGATAGGGGTCCAATTTTATTTTTCTGTATATGGGGTTATCCAGTTTTCCCAACACTATATTTTGAAGAGACTCAAGGATGCCCCAGTCATACAACTCTTATTCAACATAGAGTTGGAAGGCCTAGCTAGAGCAATCAGGTAAGGTAAAGAAATAAAAGTCATCCAAATTAGAAATGAAGTAAAATTATCTTTATTTATAAATGATATGATCTTACATATAGAAAATCCTAAAGACTCAACCAAAAAAAAAAAAATGTTGAAACGAATCAACGAATTCAGTAAAATTGCAGGATATAAAATCAACATATGGAAATCAGTTGCATTTCTATACACAAACAGCAAAATATCTGAAAAAGAAGAAAACAATCTTATTCACAAAAACAATAAAATTCTTAGAAATAAATTTAACCAAGGAGGGGAAAGATATGTATACTGAAAACTATAAGACTTTGATGAAAGAAATTGAAGAAGACAAATAAATGGAGAGATACACCATGTTCATAGATCAGAAAGACAAATATTGTTAAAATGTTCATACTTCCCAAAGCTATCTATAGATTCATGCTTGTCAAAATTCCAATGGCATTTTCCATAGAAACAGAAAAAAAAAAAAAACCCTAAAATTTGTATGGCGTCACAAATGATCCCATATCACCAAAGCAATTCTGAGAAAGAACAAAGCTGGGAATCACACTTCCTGATTTCACACTATACTACAAAACAGTATGGTACTGGCATTAAAAATAAACATATAGACCAATGGAATGGAATAGAAAGCCAAGAAATAAACTCCTGCCACATACCATCAACTACTATTTGACAAGTGAGACAAGAATGCTCAATGAAGAAAGGATACTCTGCTCCCTATCCTTTTCAAACCATTATAGCAGTGCTTCAGTTATCACTTGTCCCTGCAGAGAGATAAAGAATATTCCTGATTGTGGCCCGAGCAACAGACTGTTCACAAATGACCAAATTATGGGCAACACAAGAATGATATCCTCCTGTCTTTGCCCAGGTGCTGGGTCAATCTTCAGACCTGTCCTTGAAGACTGAGCTAAAATCAGTCTTCTGCCAATTCTGCCAACTTACATGGAGTTCAAGTGCAGTTTATTTCGACATGCTTTTTTTCCCCCAGAGATTTCTATGAATCTAATCCCTTCACTACAAGGCAAACCAGATAATCTTTCTTAAATGTAAATCTAGTTATTTCTCCCCATTAATTAAAATTTTCAAAGTTTCCCTAACACCCTCAAGGTAAATTTCAGATTCCTAAAGAATGGTTTACTAATCTGGCATCTTCTGGCCAAGGCTTGTCTTTCAGATTTGGCGCAGCTCCATGTTCCATGCTTTTCAAAGCTCCATCACTGTCAAACTCTCTACAGTGTAAGACCAGCATCTGACTTATTCTATAGTGCTTGCACATGCTGGTCTCTCTGCCTGGAATGCTTCTTCCTATCTCCCCACTCGATTACCTCCCACTAATCTTTCAGGTCTAGATATCATTTCCCATAGGAAGCTTTCCTTGAAACACCTTCTCCCCACCAGTTCTTGAATAGGTGCCTCTCCTGTGTGGTCTGAAAATACCCTGGATATCCCCTATCAATGTACTTACTACACTATATGAAAATTGAATGCTCGGTGCCTGTATCCCCATTGGACTCTAAGCTCTGTGAAGGTAGTTCACTATTGTTTCTCTTGTGTTTGGCACACAATAGACAATAAATCCTTGAAGAATAGATATTATGCTCAAAATTCTAATGGTTTAATACAGATTGAGAAAGATTTGGTTTATCTGCATTAAGTATAAAAGAGGAGGGTGCTTTTGTTCTGGGTCAGCTAGATTTAGTTTTTAATCACTTAACCTCTGTGAGCTTTGTTTCCTACTCTATAAGTTCAGGAAATAATCAATTTTCTCAAAGAGATATTTAAAAAATTGAATGGGATAATTAAATATGAGATTGCTTTATAAAGTATGAAATACTCTACAACTGGAATGTGTTATTATAATCAGATATTCTAGTTGATTGACTGATTGCATATGAACTAAAGATTATTTCCATTTAAATATTTAAAAGCCAAGGATTTATGTTTTTCTCTCAAAACTGCTAATTAGGAAATTAAAGGTTTAACCCTTTACTTAAGGGAATTTTGAGCATTAGAGACAATTTTTTTTAAGGAGGCAGAATGGATCATGGCATGGAGATGGGAGATGGGGAAATTGATTAAGCCCAGTGATTTGGCATTATTAGCTTCTGAGGAGAGAGGAAGCCCTGTCTTTCCAGAATACTGCCTTTGTTCTGCTCCAGTACGATGGGTCAGCAGACCTCTTTTATACTTGAGTACTTTCTCAAACTTTCTCTTCCTGAGTAGGTTATAGTTTCTCCTCATGTCACCTAACTGTAACCCATCTACACTGTTTTCTCTTCATCCTCATTCCATCTCTATCTTCATTCCCCATGTATTTTGAGATATTGATATCAATATCAATATCTATATTCATTTGATAACATTTGAGATAGACTTCAAGTCTTTTATATTGTTAACTCCCATGTTTCATATCCTAGAATATACTCCCATGCTTCGAGTTTCTGTTCAAGGATTACTTACCTCCATAGCGGAATTAGTGTTTTAAACGTTTATCACTTGGAGTCAAGTGGACACTCTTGTGTCACAGTAAGAGCAAAACCTACTTTCGGCCTTTAATTTCATCACAGAAACTCTGGAGAGAAGAGCTTGAAAACTGGCTTACCCCATCGTTATTTCCCTCTTCTCTCTCATGTTGAAATAAGGGGACACTGAGCTTGAGAAGTGTAGCCTATCCCCCTTAGTCCACACTTCTCACTTTAGGATTACAAATTCCTATGAGACCATCATCTTTTCACTAGGCATTGCCTGAGATTTTCAGGGTCTGTTTACTCTGGTCCTCTGCACACATAAAATCTTTTTTTGTGTGTGATGTGTGTGTTTCTTGAGAACAACCGCAGAGCAATGCTTCATGGACAGTACTTATATGACAAGTGATTCAGGAGAATCTAATTGGTATTTTCACTTAAGCAACTTTGCAATGTTACACTAGGACACCAGGTGTTCTGTTTTTTTGAGTATCCTAAATGTTGGATGGAAGAAATGCTGAAGAAGCTTTTAGGACCACAGGCTGAGCCCTAAGATTCCAGGGTTTAGAATCCTACACCAGGATCATGAGCTAGTGGTAAAATAATGACTTTTCAATCTTTTGAGTAGAAAAGAACTTATCCCAATGTTTAATAAAGTAAAAATGTTTGAGCTTTGTCTTGGGGGCGATAGTCTGGGCCAGTAGGAGGGGGTCCTATTTAGTTAGACATGTGCTGATATAAATATCCTACAACTCAGCCCTGGGAGACTTGGTCTGAAATTGTGTGTGTGTGTGTGTGTGTGTGTGTGTGTGTGTGTGTGTGTGAGAGAGAGAGAGAGAGAGAGAGAGAGAGAGAGAGAGAGAGAGAGAGAGAGAATGAGAGAGAATGAGAGAGAGAGAGAGAGAACAAAAAGGCTGTGAGGAAACTTACAGAGTCAAACTATCTCTGGGAAACTAAGTAAAAGTGCTACAATGCTTGTAGGGATGATACTATTATTTTAAAGCAAGATTTCTCAGCTTTAGCACCATTGACATGTTTAACCAGATAACTGTTGTGGGGGGCTGACCTGTGCATTGTAAGATGTTTAGCAGCATCACTGGCCTACTCACTAGATGCCAATAGGATCTGTGAATGTTCGTGACAAATACTACCTTATTTGTGACAACAAAAAATGTTTTCAGAAATGGACGTGTTTCCTAGGGGCAAAGAGGTTCCCGTGTTGAGAAACACTGCAACGGAGGAAACAGTCTGTGGCAAAGACTGTTCCTTGCCTTGGGGAAGTGCTGCCAGCAGTGGCAGCTGTGGTAGCCAGTGCTGAAATTTCCACATAATGGAGGCAAAAGGGGCTTATTTTGTGTGCATGTAAAATAGGCAGGAAATAGGGAAAAAGGCAGCGAAGCCAACATTCTGGTGTGACCTCAGTCACTGGGCAGGACAGTATGTTTTGAGCTCATTACATGATTCATACACAAGGACAATGGGAGAATGAGGGGTGAAAAATCAAGACAAAATCATCTTCACAGAGAAAAGAACACATGAACATAGAAGCCATAATAACAGCATCCCAGGGTTCTAGTTTTTTATGCAGCAGTTTACTTTACAGCCTGTACTTCGATTAATATGAACAATATTATTGCTATTAATTTTGATTATGGAGATCCAGCACTCATGTCTTAAAAACTGCAGAATAACTTTGCCAACTTTCCTTTTTTTCTAGATAGTCCTCCTCTCTTGGTTCACTTTGCATTGGTATGTTAATTTCAAATGAATCAATAAAAATGGAAATGTTAAATTAATTGAAAAGACATTTTTACATGGTTTGGAAGGAAAGTACCAGTATCCCGAATCAGCACAGAACTTGATAAAAACCAAAATCACCGTATTTATCCACCTTGATGAGAGGGAAATTATAAAAGATATTCTAATAGGAAAGTATCCTGAATAACATAGAATCCAGTAGCAATCCAAGTCATCGTCATGTCCATTCAATCATCCCATAGATTCCTCATGATTCCTGTTTAATTGGGGATGGAAAGACAAAAGGGACCTATAATGCAGGTGTTGTTTCTGACCTAGTTTCTGGTGGAAAAAGATTCATGCTTATTTGGGTCCTGGCCGATCATCTCTGTCCTACCTGTGTCATGTTCTCCTCCAACAGTTAAAAAAGGAAAGTACTCCCATACTTTGATTCTGATGCTGAATATAATTCAGGTTGGATTTTGTCATAAAATTCTTTTAAATATAAACCTCAGCTTAATTTCTCATTAATCTCTCCATATACAAATTATTTACTTACAAAATGTAAAAGAATGAAAAGGCTTAAATGAATAAAAATTAGAAAAGAGAAAACCCTCAAAAGGTTAAAATTACTAATGGTTGTCATGTTTCTATGTCAACTTCATATTTTCAGGCAATTTTCACAATAAAATTGTCTATCACATCTATTTTAGAAGAATTTTTACAATAGATTTCATTAATACTAATATTCTACCTCCAAATATATTTCCATATTTGTTCGGAAGACTTTCGAAGGCCCTGCACGTAGTTGTTTTTTTTTCCTCTTACAGCTGTACTTGTTAATAGTGAATAAATGACTTATTTTCTCACTTTCAGATTGATTTTTTTTCTTTAAAGGGTGTTGCATGGTAACATATGGTAAAATATGTTAGAAGAGATTTCAGCTTTTGACACAAATTATAAAATAGAAATTCAAAGCTACTCTTGCCATGCATTGTCATTTCAGCCTCTCCATGCTCTCTTTCTGAGTTGTCCTTATTGCATGTGGATTCTAGGTTTCCAGGATTATCTTGCAGTTTTAATTCTTTTAAACAAGCATCTCTCCTAGAAAAAGACGGTGTGCTCTTGCCTATGAAAACCCGAAGGTATGTGCACTGTTCTAAATTCTCTCCCGAGGGCTCTGCAGTGAGGCAGTTGCATAGCTCCCTGTACTTACTGTAAATACCAAGGCTGCTTTTGACTCACACTATGCCAGAAGCAAAATGAACATGACACCATCGGTTTGTGGAGGCGGGGCACGTGCATGTTGCCCACATCCTCCTCCCCCGCTAGGGTACTGATATCCTTTTGGGAGGTTTGTAAGCTTCATTTTAAATGTATAGCATAGAAGTGTAGCTTCTTATAGTAACCTATGAGCTGATAAGGCATTGTGTGAGAAATGACTTTAATCAATATAAATGCAAAGGGTGGTTATTAAGCCAGGTCCAAAGAC
>NW_011888920.1:2955411-2957338 GCF_000151845.1 Pteropus vampyrus
TTCTCCTCCAACAGTTAAAAAAGGAAAGTACTCCCATACTTTGATTCTGATGCTGAATATAATTCAGGTTGGATTTTGTCATAAAATTCTTTTAAATATAAACCTCAGCTTAATTTCTCATTAATCTCTCCATATACAAATTATTTACTTACAAAATGTAAAAGAATGAAAAGGCTTAAATGAATAAAAATTAGAAAAGAGAAAACCCTCAAAAGGTTAAAATTACTAATGGTTGTCATGTTTCTATGTCAACTTCATATTTTCAGGCAATTTTCACAATAAAATTGTCTATCACATCTATTTTAGAAGAATTTTTACAATAGACTTCATTAATACTAATAGTCTACCTCCAAATATATTTCCATATTTGTTCGGAAGACTTTCGAAGGCCCTGCACGTAGTTGTTTTTTTTTCCTCTTACAGCTGTACTTGTTAATAGTGAATAAATGACTTATTTTCTCACTTTCAGATTGATTTTTTTTCTTTAAAGGGTGTTGCATGGTAACATATGGTAAAATATGTTAGAAGAGATTTCAGCTTTTGACACAAATTATAAAATAGAAATTCAAAGCTACTCTTGCCATGCATTGTCATTTCAGCCTCTCCATGCTCTCTTTCTGAGTTGTCCTTATTGCATGTGGATTCTAGGTTTCCAGGATTATCTTGCAGTTTTAATTCTTTTAAACAAGCATCTCTCCTAGAAAAAGACGGTGTGCTCTTGCCTATGAAAACCCGAAGGTATGTGCACTGTTCTAAATTCTCTCCCGAGGGCTCTGCAGTGAGGCAGTTGCATAGCTCCCTGTACTTACTGTAAATACCAAGGCTGCTTTTGACTCACACTATGCCAGAAGCAAAATGAACATGACACCATCGGTTTGTGGAGGCGGGGCACGTGCATGTTGCCCACATCCTCCTCCCCCGCTAGGGTACTGATATCCTTTTGGGAGGTTTGTAAGCTTCATTTTAAATGTATAGCATAGAAGTGTAGCTTCTTATAGTAACCTATGAGCTGATAAGGCATTGTGTGAGAAATGACTTTAATCAATATAAATGCAAAGGGTGGTTATTAAGCCAGGTCCAAAGACTGAGGACCTTCTCATCTCTCTCTGGCTCCCAGAAAAGGGGTTAAGTCCACAGTGGCCACAGAGAGTCAAATGTAAAATGCTTTATTTTTCACTGCAAAAATTACTTCAGATCGAGATTGTTAAAAAAAAAAAAAAAAAAAAAAGCTGAGCTCCAAAGACCTACCTGTAGGTGCAATATTAGTGTGATGGTTTATGAAAATAATTCTGGGCAGCTGCATTCTGGGCAGCCGCCTAGATTCAAATGTCTCCTCTTGGATTTCTGACTTGAACCTGACTAAACTAATTTACTCTGAGCATGAAGTACACTATTCACATCACAAGAAATCACAAGAATATACTTAAGTAGATATAATGCAGCCTTCCCCTGGGGCTAGTTTTGCTTTGCTCTAGACAAGAGCTTGGCTTCCATCTGGAAAGATGTTCTAACTTCACTGTTGGGCCAATAAAGCCCAAATAATGTGAAATGGCATAAGCTTTTAAGTAAGTTCACTGGAAAGCGAAGCCTGCAGTAAGGAGTGGAAAAGGAACACTAGAAATGCAGCCCCAGCCCGGCCAGGCCTTTAATTCAATTCCACAAATAGTATTACTTCTGAATTGAAGAATAGTGTGCTGCTTATGGCAACAGACTTTTAAGTCAACAAGATGAAGGATCAAATCCCCAGCTGGCCCCCTTAGTCACTTAGTCAAGTTATTTAACCCTTCTAAACCAATCTCCTCATAAAGTGAAGAAAACCATACCAAGCTCACTGGGTTTTTCTAAGGTTTAGATAATGTTTAAACACATATGTAAAGCATTAGGTCAATGAAAATGCTGAAAAAGTACTTACCACAAAGGTTAGTAT
>NW_011888920.1:2957803-2959575 GCF_000151845.1 Pteropus vampyrus
TTATCGCCTGGGAATCTTATTAAAAATTAGAATTCTTGGTGACTCTGATATGCACAAAATTCAAAAACCTCTACCGTTATGGAAATATGGAAATACTAGATGTATTAGTCTGGATTCTCCAGAGGAACAGAACTAATAGGATATATGTATTATAAACAGAGAGAGAAAGAAAGAATGCTTGTTTGCTTGCTTGCTTGATTGATTATCGGCTTACCCAAATATGGAGGCTGAGAAGTCTAATATCTTCAGTTGGAAAGCTGAAGACTCAGGTGAATCAATAATAGTTCTAGTCTGGGTTCTAAGACTGGAGAACCAAGAGAAATTCCAATTCAAGTTTGAGTCCAAAGGCAGAAGACAGATCTCCCAGCTTGAAGACAGCCAGGCAGAGTAAGAGAATTCTTTCTTCCTCAAACTTGATGCTATTCAGGCCTTCAGTGGATTAGATTAGGCTCATTTACATTGGGAAGGGGAATCTGCTTTATTTAGTCTGCTAATTCAAATGTTAAACTCATCCAGAAAAACCCTACCAGACACCTGGAAATAATGTTTAGCCAAATATCTGACATTCTGTGGCCCAGTCAAGTTGACACATAAAATGAACCATCATACTAGATTATGCATCAGAATATGATTTGTAGTCTCCAAACTGCCAATTATCATTTACCATTGTGTACCGAAGGAAATTATAATCTATTGTGCCTCGATTTCTCTTTTGTGATATGGAGATAACAATCTCTAACTCATTCTAACTGAGGAGTAAATGAGATAATCAAAATTTATGCATGAAACAAATTTGTAGTTTTTGAAATATTCTAGGATGTTAACAGTATTACCTTATTTGCATGTAATAAAATTCATTTGTTATAATTATTTGTAATCTACCTTGTTTCAATAGTACATAAAGTGCAATAACCACACAGAGTCACAATAAAATAAATTTTTCACCAGCCTATACACATTTTATTATTTAGGTCTGACAGCCAGAAACAAACACAGTTTTGATAGGATGGTGAAAGTAAGAAAAATATGAAAAGGTTAGAGGATAAAGATTGATTAATATCTTCTCTTACAATGAAAATTTTGTTGTATCCTCAAAGAAAAAAATATTTTTCACTCTCTTTCCCATGGTTTATAAATGGAAATAGTGCCTGCTATTTAGGAATAATGACAACAATTGTGATATTAAAATATAATTAGAGTATACTGGGAGTTTAATAGTGAATATATCATCTCCTAATTCAGTGCTAGAGATGTGATGTCTTAAAGCAGAATAATTCAAAAAGAAATACCATCCTATAGTTTCCTTATAGATTGTGTCCAGCAATTCTCAGTATTTCTTTTATTTTTTTTTTCTCTTGAGAGAACCCCACCTAATAGATATGTTATGTTCAGCTAACTTTCTTCTTCAGACCAATGCCAAACTAATCATTCCTATGCTACAAATAGAACTAGAACCCCGGAAACAAGAGTATTGGAGACCTCTTCTCCTCCCCCCAACTCAAGAGAGGAGAATTAGATGGGAGAAGTCTTGATAAATTTGAGCTTATAAAATCTTTTAGATATCTTTCTTTGAGTAAGGGTTATGACCCCATAGGATGGAGAATGTCATGAGCCACCGAAACTCCTAAGGAAGTTTTCTGTAAGTTTTCTGATTCTTTCCATATCCTTTCAAATTACCTGTGAGCCCTAGAGCCTTTCCACAAGGTCTCTGGGAGGCATAATAAATGCTTCATTGCTATTCAAGGTCTTTTCTGAAATGGTGATTCCTGACT
>NW_011888920.1:2960445-2969315 GCF_000151845.1 Pteropus vampyrus
TCATAGTAAACATGTAAAGTAATTTCAGAATTGCTAACCCAGACCTCTGTGAGGAAAAAAATGATCAGAGTACACTGTTTACATAGAGTTCTTTTGTCTTTAACCCTACAGCTTCCAGTCAAAACACCATTTCCAAAGTTAGGTCAGATCTTTTTTCCCCCAATCCTTCAGTGAGATTGCATCATGCTTTCGTAATATAGTTAGATTCATTTCTCACTATCTGCATTTCACCCTGAGATCCCCTGCCTTCCTGGCTGATTTTTAAAATTTGGCGTACAGCAAAGTCCACTCATTTTAATGTATAATTCTATGGGTTGTGACAAATTTATAAAGTTATATATCCTAATGGATGTATAACTCAGTACCATCCAGAGCTGTTCCACCGCGTTAAAAATTTCCTGATATGTAGTCCATCACTCTTTTCCTCTTCTGACCCTTGACAACAACTGACTGATTTTCTATTCCTATAGTTTGTCTTTTCAATTATGGCATATGAATGGATCTAGCTTCTTACACTTAGCAAAGTGCATTTAAGATCTATTCATCTTGTTCTATGGATCAATAGCTTGGTCCCTTTTACTGCTGAGTAATATTTCACTATATGGCTTACCAGTTTATCAATTCACCTATGGAAGAATTTCTAGATTGTTTCCAATTTGGGGTGATTATGAAAAAAAAAAACTGCTGTATATATCTGAATGCAAGTTTTGTATTAATTAATTAATTAATTAATTTATTTAATGAACACAAGTTTGCAATTCATTTGGATAAATACCTAGGTGTACGATTGCTGGGTCATATGGGAAGTGTATATTTAACTTTATAAAAACTGCTAAACTGTCTTCCAAACTGATTGTACCATTTTTGCAGTCCCACTAGCAATGAGCAGTTTTTGTTGCTTCACATCCTTGTCAGCACTTGCTATCATCAGTTTTTAAAATTTAACAATTTTAAGAAGTTATAGCAGTATCTTATTTTTATTTTCATTTGCATTTTCCTAATGATGACTGATCGCGAGCATGCCTTCATATGCTTATTTTTCATCTCCATACAATCTTTTGTGAAGTCTCTGTTTATATCTTTTGCTTCCCTTTTATTGGGTGTTTTATTTTCTTATTGTTGAGTTATAAGTGTTCTTCACATATTCTGGATACAAATCCTCACTCATATGTGGGATTTCCAAATATTTTCTTCTGTCTGTGGCTTGTCTTTTCATTTTCTTAGCAATGTATTTTGAAGAACAAAACCTTTTAACTTTAATGAGGCCCAATTGATGATTTTTTTTCTTTTGTATGTCATGCTTTTGGTGTCATATCTAAAAACTCATTGCCAAATTCAGGGTCACACAGATTTTCTTTTGTTTTCTCCTACAGATTTTTTAACTTAGGTTTTACATTTAAGTCTATGATCCATTTTAAGTTATTTTTTTATGAGATGTGAAATATGTATCGAGGGTTATTTATTTATTTGTTTTTATGACAATGTCCGATTAAAGACTATTTTTTTATCCATTATATTGCCTTTGGACCTTTGTCAAAAATCAGTTGACTGGATTTATGTGGGTCTATTTCTGGGTTGTCTATTCTGTTTTACTGATCTGTATGTCTATGTTTCTGTTAGTACTATACTGTCTTGATTAAAGAAGCTTTAAAGTAAGTCTTAGAATCAGGCAGTGTAACTTCCTGAATTTGTCCTTTTTCAGAATTTTCAGCTATTATAGTTCTTTGCCTTGCTATATAAATTTTAGCATCAGCTTGCCGTTATCTACAAATTCTTGTTGGAAATTTTACTATGATTATATTTAATCTATGCATAAAATTAAGAATTGGCATCTTAACAATATTGACCCTTCCAGTCCATAAAATATATCTCTCTATTTATTTAGATCTTTTAAATTTCTTTCATTAATATGAAATCGGGGTACATGACTAGACAAAGATTTGGCCATAATACAAGCTCTTGCCCTCAAACTTTCAGTTGTTCTCCATAATTCTGTAGGAAGACTCCAAACTCCTTAGAATTAAATTTACATTGTGACCTCTAATTAACTTTCTTAACTTCTACCACAATTTCACGCCTTTGGCTGTAAGTTAACATAAGATTTAATTCAATAAATAATTTGAGTACTAATGTTATATGTAGACACTGTATAAATTCTGGAGTTACAAGCATTATTCTTCTATCATTTAAATTCAGTGGTTAAAGTGACAAGTCAACAGACAAAATATATATTTAATATTACTAATGATAATAATACCATTTATTTACTGAGAAGCTGCAATGTAGATTCACACTTAATGTTAACCACAATCCTGCAAAATATATATATATATTTTGTGTGTATATGTGTGAGAAAACAAGTTTCGAAAGTTAAGTAACTTGCCTCAGGACACATGCTAAGAGACAAATTTAACATTCCAATCTAGACCTATCTAACTGAAGCCTGCAATCTCTCTATAGGCCACGCTACCATTCAACAAATGCAGGAACTTGGGTTGGCTTGGAACATTGGGAGATTTTATAGAAAAGTAATGCTTGAGCCTCTGGTTAAAAGATGTAAGATTTTGGATACAGGTACTGTGTGTCACATATAGCTACTGAAATTTCATTCTGTAGTCAAGGTCCAACCATGGAAGGGTTCTAAATAGAGGAACGATATGAACAGATACATGGTTTAGAAAGACCTCTTTAGCAGCAATATGGAGGGCAAGAATATGGACTAAGGCTGAAAAGTCAGATAATTTAGGGGACCATGAAAATATTGCAGATGATAGATGATGATCCAAACTTGGGCACTGCCTATGGGTATGGAGAAAGGAGGGAAGATGAGGGAGGTGAATAAGAATTAGTATGACGAGGATTTAAAAGTAATTTGATGGTGAAGGCGAGGGAGAAGTAATTTGATGGTGAAGGCGAGGGAGAAAGCATGAGTGATCCTAGGTTTCCAGGCTGAGTAACTGAAATAAGGGACAAAGAGTAGGTTTGAGGAGTAAAGAGGAAACGAGATAGCTTATTTATGTTAAGCTAATGGCCCTTGTGCTGTATATATGGTGAGAAAGATGTCCAGCAGAAATGGAATGCTTGCTGACATTTGCATCCAGTCTTCCTCTTTTAACTTACAATAAAACCTACTCTTTGAATGAAAGATATCTATTCTAAAAGCATATTTTGGTTTTAGAAGTATAGTTATAGAAGGTAGAATAACATAGGGGCTTAAGGATATATTGCAGTGCATATTTTCATGGTAATTGCCCAGTATTACTTTTTTCTCTCTGTTGCCAGTTGAGCTGTCTTTTCACCTCAGCCTGTGCTTAGATGCTTATGCCTCTCTGGGAATGGTCTTCTCAATCCTTATGTTGCCTGATCAACCTTCCCAGTGCCCAGATGATAGGAGACCCAGAATGATGGCCTTTTCCTTTTCTGAGCCCCGATTTTGACCATCCTTGGGAAACCTGCCCCTTCAACCTTACCTCAGGTACTCTGATTGAGATAAATCTTTTTATCTCCCCACTTCTCTAGGGAATTTTTATTCAAAGACATTTCATCTCCAAAGATTGGATGTATCGACATTCTCCTTAATGGAGCTGGGATGACTTCGTAAAAATGTATATGTGATCATGTCACTTTTCTAAAAATCTTTTAA
This sequence comes from Pteropus vampyrus, assembly GCF_000151845.1. NCBI lineage: Eukaryota > Metazoa > Chordata > Mammalia > Chiroptera > Pteropodidae > Pteropus > Pteropus vampyrus. The sequence goes on from NW_011888920.1 coordinate 2,964,089, forward strand.
TGGATCCACATTTCCCAATTGGATAAAGTCCAAATTCCTCAGCATTATATGCAAAACTCTGTGACAGTGCTCTGCTTTCCCTTCCTGAGCTCATCTCTTACCAGTGATATACTATGATTCAGTCAAATGAATTTTTCCCTAACCACATAAGATTGTACTAAGTGCTTCAGCATATTTCTTAAATGTAATTTTTTTTGTTTATTTTTCTATATTCCCTTCTACACTGTAGGTTTCCTATGGGCAGAGGCAGTGTCTCATTCTCCGATATATCCTCAGGAGCTGCCACAGTGCCTGGAAAATAAATACTTGAGTTTAAAAAAATGAATGAATGAAGATGCCCCTGTGTTTATTTTAACAAGACTACATCACCCAGTATTTATAGGGGTTTTAATATAATGTGGGTCTTTGGATTTTTCAGGCTGTTGTCAATTCAGCAGTGCAGGAGGTCATACAGATACAGAAATGAAAGGTTCAGAAGCATTTTTATAGAACAAGACAACATTTTCAGTGATCTCATTATATTACATGACAACAAAAAGAGCAATAATAGCTTAACTGGCCACCTACGTAATGAACCTTCATCCTTCTTGTCAAAATGGCCTTGTAGGACTATGTGGAGTGATACTGCACCCATAATAGTAATTGAAGAAAGATGGAAGGCCCAGAACTCATAAAGAATAGATGAGGCATAAATTGGAAGCAGGCATGTGTGGCAACCATAGTTAAAAGGAGCACAGAAATGAATTAACTAAGTAAAAATGAGATTGGCTAAATTGCCTGTCACATAGTTGAGACCAGTGCAGCAAGAGTCATCTTGGAATCATTATGACAATGCTGCATATAGACAGGTTGAAAAACAATATGAGTAATGGTTCCTTCTATTTAACTAGGAATAGTCTTAGTTGAACTGAAATTTTACAGTTTTAGGTTTACAGGCTCCAAAAATTCACATGTATAGGTTTCCTGAAGGCAGAGCAAGCTCTACCTTTAGATGTAAAATCAGGTGGACAATCCATATACCACACCTTTGAAAATACTTGACCAAATAATTGCAAAATTTGATCTAGCTTAGTGGAATGGAAAGAGTGCAGCTTTGGAGCCTTTTAAGGATAATTTTAAATCACGTCTTTCTGTTTTCTAGCTGTGTGCTCTTTGATGAACAAATTACACAACTACTCTTGGGTTCCTTATCGGCAAAATGGGACACAGATCTACCTTAATGATGTCCTGATATAATACTGGGAAGAAAGTACTGAGCATGTTTTCTATTTAGAGCAGATTTGCCACAAAAGTATCACTGCAGCTGCAACCATTTGTTATCACTTTGCCATTCCTGAATCTTTTCTTTCTCCCCCGCATCAGGAAACAGAAATGCTTTCAAACAGCAAAAGTTTTCCCTAGAACATATTTGCATGAATAATAAGAAAATAACATCAGATGAAGAAGTTGAGTGTTAATTTCAATGCCTAATTCCTGTTAAACCCTCATTATTTTCCTTCTTTCTGTTTTCTGGTATACCATATACACGAGCACATGGACTAGTTCTTGTATTAATAATTACATAGGACACTTTCATCATACAGTTAAGACTAAAATAAACCCTTATTAGGTCAGCTTTGTTTGAAAGAAAGTGCTATAGATTCTTGATTTCTGATGATAATAACCTTTAAGCTTAATGGTTTGATTTTACAAAATGTAAAATCAGTTGAAACTATTGTTAGTTATTAACTTTTTAGTACAGATCAGTTTCTGGTTCTTTCTTGAGGGCTGCTTTTAATAGAAAACTAGCAGAGGGCACTTGGAAAGAGACTGACAGTGCCGAAGCAACAGCCTGCCATAGTTGTTGAGAATCCAGATTAGAGCCACCCAAAGGTGTCATACTTCACTGCTATAGATCCCTCAATTCACTGCTATATTTTTATCCTGTTTCAATAGAAGATGTGCAAAAATTGGTAAACACTGTGTGGAACTGTAAGTAAATGATATTAGTATTCTACAGAACAAAGCATAAAGCTGCAAATTTTCACTGTGTTTTTCACTAGATTCTCTGTCAGTATAGATTTTTTTTTTTTTTCCAGAATGGGGACAGAGTTGTATATTCTGTATTTCACTTTGACCCATCTTTTCAGATAAATACACATCTAGGTAATTACTATCTATGTTTTATCATGTTAACTTGAGAGCATGGTATGTGTTAGGAGTTCAGAATTGAATTGAATTCTCCGGCATCTGAGTTTTGCCCTTCGATGATATGTCCCATTTTCTGATAGCACTTTAGTGTCCACTTATGTTGTTTAGATGTTAGAGATGGCCTCTACATTTTCAAATCTCTGAATTTCTTTTACCTGTGTTGCAATTGAGTACAATCATGTAGGACAATCATCTGGTCCTACATCTCCACATCTCAAGCCTCTTTTTCCTGTTTAATATTTATTTGCAGAACCATTATTATACATCATTATAAGGCTTTTCACAATCTTTCTTACCACTACCACCATCACTGCCACCACCATTTTGGCCCCATTACTCCTACCCCCAATGCATCTCACTTTGCATCTGTAGTGAATTATTCCCTTTCTTTGAAAGTGTGTCTTTTTCATATCTCTGTATGTTGTCTCTTCTCCTGATTTCCAGGAAAGCTCTTGGTCATTTTTTTTTCTTAGACCTAGAGAGCCTTCTCTTTCTTAAGTCCCTGGTCCAATGTCATTGCTCCAAAGAAGCTCTCCTAATGCCCATTCCTAGTCAATGCCAAAAAACTTGCTTCTCTTTTCCTATTTTCCTGGCAATTTGAATATATTTTATTTTAGATATTAATCATTTTGAATATGTTTTACTTGTCTTTTAATATCACTAAAATATGAACACTTAAAGCAAAGGGGTAGTGTTTAGTCATCTTTGCTTTCTCCATTACAGAGCTGGCACACACAGGGTGAACAAGGACCGTCTGAATGTAACTATTGAGGCTAGGAACTGGAACAACAACTAATTTATGTGATACGTTTATGTCTTTTCATACTACCATTTCTCAGGTACATGGTGTTCTTTCCCCTCAATCTGAAGAGCTGAAATAAAAATAAATAATTTTTAATAAATCATTAATGTTACATGGCATTAGATTGATACCAAATTTCACCTTTCCACAGAGACTTTGCATTCTTCTCCATTAAGATTCTTCACAAGTAAGCTCATTATCATATGTTGCCCTTAGAAATTAAATCATTTTACAATTATACCTGAATTACATGGGACTAGGAGAGTCACAGTGGTTTTCATATTTTAAAATTAGATTTTTCTCTTGATCTTTGAACTGGGGCCTGTCTAGATTTAGAAAAACACAATTTTAGCAAAGTTGTTCTCATCTTCTGTTTTAAATTAGAAAGATGTGATCAAGTCAGTTATTGTGGATTATAATAGGGCCAGTTTTTCTTACACAGGGAACTAGAGTTGGACATAATCAGTACTCCTAGTGTCCTGCTCTCCAAGATGGTTGACATTCACACAGCTTCAGTCTGTCCTGAGAAAGTTTCAGGTGGTGCTCAGGAGAGGAAGAGCATGGTGGTGGGCTGACAGGACCAGAGAGCCAGCCAGTCACCATTTGCTAGAGCACCTCTCCAGATCTGTTGTCACTTCTCTTATTTTACCCTGTGTACTTAAAACAAGTGGGCCCCCAGGTATTTCAGAGCCAGAACTCAGATATATGAAGCAAAGTAAGAAAAAGCGGGAAACTCTTTTGTTTCTGGGCAGAAGAGTTAGCACAGTAATTAAGTAAAATATTGTTGAGCTTCTACATACCAAGCATATTAGGCACTGGGAACAAATATGTCAGAGGTTCTTCTCTGAAGGATCTTAAGTGTAGTGAAATGTATAGGTGAAAAACCAAGAAATTGCACTGCAGCATAAAAGGCACAACACAAGATTCCAGAAGGTCAGCTAGGTAAACACTCTTAAATGAGTCTTTGCATAATGAAGGAAGCCTTCCTGAAGGTAGTGAAATCTGACAAGACATAAAGCAAGTGGTGTAGTTAGTCAGAAAGAGGTGGAATAAGGGTGCTAAGCAAAGAGGGGAGAGAAATCATGGTACATAGTGTTAAGGATCCTCCTGCAAGTCACCCAGGGGTGTGGAGGTGGAGCCTGGGTTTTATCGCTTTTAGCCTGTGTCACTTGTCTTCTTAAAAGCAGGAAGGCCTGGCTTTGGGTGTTGGTGGCTGGACATGAGCTGAGAGTTGGATTTGTTGTGCATGAATCAGAGTACATTGGAGGGTTTAGTCTGCCACAGAGAAAAACAGCATGCATATAATAAGCCAAACTCTGTAAAGGAAGATGAACCTCAAAAGCCAGCACACACACACACACACACACACACACACACACACACACACACACGCACACACACATGACCAACTCTAAGATCAGGATAGTGAATGAGAAATGGAAACAAGGAATATGGCAGGCTAAGAACACTCGTGGAGGGTTTGGTATGATTTATTTAGTCATTCAGGTTCTTGGCTTGTATGATGGCAAGTACAGCCTCCGTATGTGTACTAAGCTGGCTAATAACTGAGATAAACTCTATTCAGACTGCCCCACGAAGATCTAGAAACAGTGTTATAGGCAGTGAGAATAGTAAATGAAAATAGCCTCAGCAAAGAACGAGGTTAAGAAGTGTGAGGGCTTAAAAAAAAAAACAACAACAAAAACAGTCTTCTGAGGAGGATTGTAGTAGAAGAAGTAGAGGAGAGAGGTGATGGGGGATCCCATAGACCAATGGGAATGACTTTGGGTTTTATTCTACTGGTAATGGTAAACCACTGAAGGGTTTTATTCTGGGTCTGATAGGATATCATTTGTGCTTTGAGATCACTCTAGCTACAATGTGGAGAATGACCATATGGGGGTAAAGTAGAAGCAGGGCTGATCATAATAATTCAGTTGAAAGATAGTGGTGGTTTTAATGAGGTAGGATTCTGCAGTGGAGATGGTGAATCCTGACTCCACACCTTGTAAAATGTCCGACACTGGGAAAATAACCTACCTTCTCTGAGTTTCTAATTTCTCACCTATAACATAGGGTACATACAACACTGTGCTTCCTTCATAGGAATCTGATGGTTAAATGAATAAGGTATGTTAAAGTTCTAGAATAGTATCTGATAAACAAGAGTGTTTTATCCACAATCTTTTCTCCTTCGAAGTGCGTATTCTCATTTACCTTCTCAGAGAACTCCTA
>NW_011888920.1:2971155-3055771 GCF_000151845.1 Pteropus vampyrus
ATAAACTTAAAAATACAGTGTCAGCACTTTCAGCTTCAGGCATTTTATCCTCATTTCCCTGGTGCTCATAGGACAAAAGAACCACTTTTCTTGTCTAAATTATCCTTTATTATCCAAGGCTTGGACAGCATTTTTGGCATCCCATTGCCTTCAAATTATAGAGGCTAAACACTAATGTCTTCAAAAGTTGTTCTCAGATCTTTTTGATCGAAGATCTCCTTTGGCACTTTACAACATTTTCACAAGTCACTTCCTCTCCATTTTAAAATCTGTTGTTCCTAATTTTAACCTCTCCAGTGGAGCACAGAATGTCTTTGCCATCCACCTTCATCAAGATCTCAGTAAATACAGAATGATGTTAGGTATAAAGTAAAAATTTATCTACTTGGTGTGATTTGAAGTATTATCATCATCCATTGATATCTTTATATAATTATTTTTGGTCATGATTCCTGATATTGTCACCATTAGTAAAGCAGTATTTCTTTTGGAGTAGTCAGCTCATTGCATGGATTGGGATATTATATATTAATTAATCCAGCTAGTTTTGAGGAAATGGAACAAAGAAAAAGCAAAATGGAGAGTGTGAAGAGTTTGGAATTGAAAACGGTAGAACAGGGTTCTATATCCCATGGAGCAGCATCCCCAACCAGGGACCAGTACACCAAGGACCAATGTTCCTATAAGAATCTAATGCCTGATGATCTGAAGTGTTGCTGAGGGAGTGACGCTAATGCTGGGGAGCAGCTGCAAATGAAATTTGCAGATGAAATTTTGCTTGCTCATCGGTCGCTCACTTCTGCTGTGCGGCCCAGTTCCTAACAAGCCACAGTACTGGGATCCCTGCTGTAGAGCTACTAACTAGATGGCTGACCTTGTTTGAGTACTCACCTCTCTGGGTCATCTGCAAAATTGAGGCTGTGAACAAGGGGAGCATTAAGTTTCTCACCGTTGGTGAGACAAGAAAGTGAGAGAGAAGAGGAGCAGGAACAGAGTCATTGCCAGGGCAAGGCCTGCCGGAGATCTTGATGGGTGCCTTGGCAATCAGGGTCCACATCAATTATAGGACCCTAAAGAGAGTGACTCTAAAAAGAAGAAAAATAGTAGGGAAGAAAAGGCATTAAAGGTAAATGGGAAATTTTGCATTGTCCAGTTCAGCAATTATTGAGCTCCTACAATGTGCCAGGCACTGTGTTGGGTGACAAATCTGAAAGAATTTCTGGATCAAATAAGTCATAAAGAAACTTACAAAAATAGATAATAGCAAAATATTATTGCTATGGACTAAGCCATTTTTTTGTTGTTAACCTTTAAGAACTGTTTTATTTTTTCTGCATATAAAACAAACTTCTGATGATACCAGTCACTGCATGAAACTACTGCTTCATGATCATTTTTTCTGCTCATGGCACAGCTGAAAGAGTTAAATGATCAGTCCGTGTTGGGATTCTATTCAGATGCAAACCCCTAAAAGGCAGGAACTCTTTATAACTACACAGCTCACAGTGGAGGTAGGCTTTTGCTTTGTTATACCCTGATAATGAAGATGACTTAAGTGTTGGGAAGCCAGTTGTTTATCCCAGGTAGTATAAGAACCTGGAGAAGGGAAGAGAGAAAGATTTCTGAAGAAGATAACAACCTAACTAAGTCTTGATGGCTGAGTGGGAGTTCTTCAATGGAATAAAGAGGGAAAGAACATTTCAGGAGAGCATTTCACAGAGAGGAAAGAGCAGAAGCCAAGGTGCTGAGACACAGAAAGCACAATACATGTGGGAAACAGCCTTGTGACAATAAGCCTGCAGTGTAGCAGATGAGCTTCTGGGCAACAAACCCCATGGTTTTGACTGTTGGTATCATCATGTGTTTTGCCATTTTGCTTTCTGGGTCTCAAAGACTTCAATTATTTATTTCTAAGATGTAGATGAAAGAGTCAGCCACATACTAAAGTCTCCAAATCCTTATATCCAGTTTATAGATGGACAAGTTAATCTGGGGAATTGGGACATTTTAAGATCCCTGGTTGGTCTCTGAGCTCCCAAGTAGTGTAGCCAGAGACAAAATTGAGCAGAAAAAGAAACCAGGGCTCATTTTCCTAGTTTCAACAGCCTACTTATCACTGCACAAATATCAGTTTAATTTGGTTTTAAATATTTAATAGTCTCTCTCATATTAAAGGCATTTACATTTGCATCTGAACTTTCATTTCGACTCTACTGCACAGAGAAATTAGGAAATTCACTTCCAGATGGTTGCCTCAAATCAGAGTGTGCTCTCAGAGGTAGCCTAGCAATCCAGAATTCAGAGTCTGTTAAGTGTGCTGAGTAAGATCAGATTCTACTGTCCTAAGTATTCCTGACCCCATAGCTCTGCAGTCCAGTTCTTACTTAACTGATCTATTTCAGAATCTACTGTATACCTAGTATTGTGACACAGTGGGACCAAACAAGAGAATAACATCTAGTCTGTAGTATATAATATTTATCTTGTTACAGGAGAGGCTAGCCTTGCCACCTTAACTAATTAAATAAAAATTGAGATAAAAAAAAGAAAGAGATTTAGTGAATTGCTGTGTAATATCATTTAGACCTTTAAAGGGAATCCCTTTCACTGGTTTGTGAAAAGCCCAGAACAGAAACAGAAAACAAAAGTCAGTTTCATAAACTGTTTTGCACACTGAATCTGAGCCAGGTGGGGTCCAAGTTTACAGGGATTAAAATGAGTTTTCTTGATTGAGAAGCGAGGTCAACTTTTAGATGCTGATGGATGGGATGGGCAACAAAAGGCATCTTAGGTGCCATATAACACCCTACCAGATGAGGTTGGAAACCAAGTGGGCAGGGTCCATGTCCTGATAAGGAACTAAAGCCCCTTCTAAAATCAAATCTGGGAGGTGGTGCAGAGAAATAAACATGAATTAATTATCATCCTTTTATATTTTGCATCAAATTAGTAAATATCTTAACTTATATTAAATGAATGGCGAACAGGATTGGTATGTTTCTATGTAGGCTTAGAAGGGACAACAGGTTGGAAGGGCCTTACACACCCAGGGAGCCATTTGAAGACATTGAACCTCTGGGGTCTAAGATGGAATGAGCTCCAAGGAAAGAAAGCAATGCAATTCTGCTCACTTTAGTATTGGAACCAATATATTTATTGTCCGAGCATTTCAGTAAATAGACACTGTAGTTCTCATAACAGGAAAGCTTCTGTTGGTAAACCACTCCTCTGCTCATTCATTAATTTGACATAATTTCTTTTAATATCCACTCTATGCTAGGCTCTAAGGTGCATGATGTGGGGTTCGGGGAACCTCATCCCCAATCAGTGGAAACTTGTGATAGAGCACTGGTCTTGCTCCTTGCTCTGTCCTTCTCAGCTTGCTCCCTCTCCAAGATTTTATTCAGGTCCCTATTCTGAAATTATTGCTAGAAGCTTTAAGGAACTATGTCTCTTCATACATCAGGCAATAGGATATAGGAATACAGGTAAATAGGGTATAATTTCTTCTCTTAAGAAGTCATTCCCCAGGAAAAAGAATAAATGTACAAACAGGAAATTCTGGTACAAAATGGTTAGAGCTATGAAAATGTGCAAGATGAGTTGGAAGGTAGAGTGGAGAGAACAGAACCAAGGAGACCAGCCAGCTGGCCGCTAAACCAGTCAAGAGCTAATGGCGTGAAAGAGGGTGATGGTGGAGAGAACAGGTGGATCTCAGGCTTTTAGATTTATCTTGTTTAGATTATGGCCATACTCAGTTCTTACTAACACATGGATCACATGTAACTTGTACTGATTCCTTTAGCCAAGTGCCACAGTGTTAAATCACAAGAAGTAGAAATCGGCACCAGATTTACCAATGTTTTCGTCTAAACATTTTCAAGCCAGGAGATCCAGATTTATGGAAGAACTATAGAAGTTCCTAGAACTGACTGGTAAAAAATACAAAAGACCAGATCTGGAATCTTCTATAGTCTCACTCTTAAATAATTCAACATCTCACAGCATACAGTTGTGATTTTTTATAGCATGGTTTTGAGCAATTTTATCTCTATCATACTGTTGGGAGGTTCATAATGTCCTGGAGGAATTTAAACTCTTATCTTACCTTTCCCAATTCAAAATTTTGAAAGAGTATTATTTAGTGGGAATTAACACATGCAAAATATCATATGCTACCCAAATCTTCAGCATTTACTGAACGTTCCCTGCCTGGTGTCTCCTAACTCACAGCCTGCCAGTGATGGATGGTGTAGCCCTAAATACTGTCTTGGTGTGGGCGTGTGTGTGTGTGTGTGTGTGTGTGTGTGTGTGTTTGGAGTGGAAAGAGAAGTCTTTAAATTCCAGCAGCCTATACTTCATACACTTAGAGTTATTTCAGATTGAGCAAGAGGAACTAGTTTGTCCTTGGCTGTAATAGAAAGATAATCTGCATGTTCATAAGACTGCACTGTGGATTTAATCAATGAATTGTCATTTTTAAAGTTAAACTCAAAACAACATAATGTTATATCTTTTCTACTAGTCTTCTCTTATGGATTTTTGCATTTTTTAACATAATAGGATGAGGAACATGTTGAAATATACATGACCATGCTTTCTATGCTGCAGCATAACAGTCAGTATCTCTGAGCTTGACATAAAATGTCATAAATGATACAGGAACTATCAAGCAGCATTTCAGTGCATTTGCATAAAGTGAAAGGTTCTTTTTCATAAATCGTGCCTCCTTATGTAAGCTTCCCTTTCATCTGTCAGGATTGATAAGCTTTTGCATCATAATATCAGTGTTCACCTGCTACAATCAGGACAGTTTGCAGCAACATTACTATGGGATAATAGATTTTGTTTTTTTACTGTTTTGTGTTAGTGCGCTTATTGACAAACCTATGGTTATTAAAATAAATATATACCATTATAATTATTTCTTATATATTTCTTAATGCCTTAGAGTCACTGAAAATTATTTTTTTTTCTTTTTCAAAGCATGATGGTGATATCTGATATTCCTAAAAGAGTTTTTATCCAATTTCATAAAATCTCCTTATTTTTTCCAATATGTGTAAATTGTTTATAGTCTGGCACATATTGCTCTTATTTAAAAAAATTAAATGAAACAAAACTGAGGAGAATAGCACAGAAACGGTAAATAAGCTTAGCAATGGGAAGAACACTAGTGACTGTTACTGACCAGAAAACAGCCTGGAGAAGTAAAGGAAAGAATGTGGAAAATAAGGAAATAACTCATTCTTTAAGTTCTCTTCATATTTCCATGATAGCTTTGCTTTTAGTAAAATAATTTTTATGTTTATGTTTTCTTGAATTTTTTTTGTACGAAAAGAAACTGCCAGCATCTTTATTCATATTAGAATATATCGAAGTCAAATTCAATATCACTATTTCAGTTTTTCATGTTTTGACTAGATGTCACTCTACCTGTTTGATGGTTCCGCATGTGGATGTATTTGACCAATGGACATTTATGAAGCTTTTGTTTATGTAGTATAAGAGTCAGGAATTGTAAATAAAAACAGCAAGCAGGAGAATCCCCTTAGTGAACATTTACAGAGTGATCTCATTCTGGTACTCATCTTAAAAGTAATTGACTTCTTATTGTGTATGGAAAAGCAATTTAAAAACTTTGATTATCCAAAGTATATTTACATAATGTTTACTTAATCATGTTTTTCTCTCACTGTTGTAGACTGGGTTCCCTGGAAATAGACTTGAGATGGAGCTGTGCATTCAAGTAGTATAGTTGGACATGTTCTAAGAGCAAAATTTACACGGGATTGAAAGAAGCTGGAAGGGTGTAAGGAGAAATTGTTTCTGGCAATGACAGCAGAGACTAGTCACACCAGGAGCTCTGGAGCGGGGGTAGACCCTCAGAATGTTTCCCATTGGGCCTTGGCACCTCCACTTCCACTAGTCATTGGATATAGACTGTCCCTGGGATGGGGTATGATCATGGGCTAGGAAGCTCCCTTTGCGCGATGGCAGTTCCTAAGGAGAGACACAGCAGTAAACTACCAGAAGCCAATTCTGCTGGCAGCTGCAGGGATATGTAGCTTTGTCTTGAAGGGGAGATCTAGGCACCGTATCACAACATTTGGTACACCCACTGAAAACTCCAGACCTGGTATTGTTCCTTTTGGAAGACTTCTATTAAAGCTTATAGACATTTGAGAGTGAAAACATTAAACTAAGAAGTGGTATGGAATTGCATGTTTCAAAATCGATTCTTTTAAAAATATGGTCTGTTAAGACTCCCATAGGATTTGTGGTGGCTTGTAGTTCTGATTATTCTTTTCCTCTTGGTTGACCTCAGTGTATTGGTCACAGCTGCCTCTACCTTGACAAATGCTTGAGACACTGAAAAAATTAGCACAAGGTTAGTTCTAATCGAAATGGTGTCTATTATTATTTTCTTAAAAGTGCCTTAGCATAGGCATTATTATTATAAAATAATTTAATAACAATCTTGGTAAATGTAGAAGTGAGTTTAAAAAATCAGTTTTGAACTAATTTTATTTGGTCTGAACAATAGACAACTTTCTGGTCATCTAATACTTATTGAATATCTACCTTATGTCAGGAATTATAAGCATTCTGATATAGGAAATCAGAAATGATTTCTTATTCTTGGAGAGTGTACAAGCTATTTGTGACCATAACAGATTTATGTCACCAATATTGGCAACCCTCTGAAAGATGAGATTATGCCATATTTATGTACAAGCTCTGTGACAGTTCTGAGGTATTGATAAGCCAGTTCATTTTGCATAAGCAAAAAAATCTTTGTGGAAAATATGGCCTTTGATGGATGAAGAGAAACTGCATGTTTGGAGCCTGGGGAGTCAGTGTTTCTAGATCTGAGAAAGAACTTGAATGAAAACATGAAGATAGAGGTATGGATATTCAGATCATGCAGACCTTGGGATACCTTAGGAATTAAATATTAGACAAAGAAAGGAATACCAGATCATTGAGGGCCTTGGATGCTGGGCTATGAATTCAGAGTTTTTAATAGACAACTGGGAGCTATTGAGGACTTCTGACCTGAGGAGTGAAAAGAATTCTCTTGGATTAACTCTACATAGTTATGTTTGTTTTTCCCAATAATGCTCGGCTATCTGAAACACAGAGTTCTTAATTTCAAACCACTACACTAGCATTTGTTCTTCACTTATTATGTGCTTAGTAGCTCAAGATCAATTTCTAGTATAGTTTATGGGTCTACTTAAAAGTTATAAAGAACACTTACATTTCCAACTTAAATGCCTTCTGAACGATTTTATAAAGCAATACCTCTGGCACTTGTAAATCAACATATCCCAAATTACTTACTCATAAATCTCACATATCTAGCAAACACACACACACACACACACCCCTTCCCAATCATCTGGTTTTTATCACAATTAATTGTGTAATGGAGAACAGTATGCTATTTAAAAAAGCCTACCAGTGAGCATTTCCACCATCTAGAAATTGTGACAGATATTTTGTACTTTTTTTATTTCCTGAGAGAACATTGAAATAAGTTTTCTGGTTTTGCCAATACAAGGCTCAAATTTTGACAAAGAAGAGGAAAATTTTTCTGCAGTAAGAGGTTGTCTTCTTCAGGTAGAAATATTCTGATGATTTTAATCATTTTTTCCTCAGGTTCCAGGGTATTTGGGGATTTGTTACAGTGAGCACTTTGTGGATGACTGATAAATATTTGTGGATTAAATGAATGAACAGCCTAGTAAGGTAGCTACAATTAGTTATTACCATTTTATCGTTGAGGAAAGTGAGACATAGAGAGGTGAAATAACTTCTGAAGAGTGTGCAGTCAGGAAGTGGCAGATCTAATACTTAAATTAGTCGATCTAACTCCTCAGCCCATGATCATAACAACATTGCAATACAACGTCTGAAGTTAGGCAGGAGGGGTCCACAGAGCTGGCATAAGCAACAGTCCTGATCCAGATATGGAACTGGATTTTCTGCAGTTAGGCACCATGGGAGTTTCACATATTTTATTTGGCTGTCAAATGAAAAGATGATTCCAGAAGGATGAGCACCTGGGACTCTGAGATCACCCAGGCCAGAGTACTGATGACATATTTGACATATTGTTTACCCCTCACATTCAGTCATTTGTCAAGCCAATTCATTCTTTTTTTCCTGTTTTCCCAATTTTTCATCTCCTTCCTAGTTTCATAACCACAACTATAAAGTCAGTGCACTGAGATAATTTTAATGGCATACTAAATGTCTATCTCCACACTTATTTGAATTGCAAACACTTCTATCAGAGAACTCTCCCTTTTCTACAGTCTATAAGTTCATTCCACACATACTCCCAAGCTTGTATCTTTTCCTCTTTCAATATGTTTTTTAAAAATCTTATAAATTTTCAATCGTGTTTTCTCTTTCTTGCTTTTTTTAATAAGAACAAGAATTCTTTCTTTTTAGGCAGTTCCTCTACTTGTGATTTATAATAAATTATTGCCATCTATCTTAAACTTAAGGTAAATTAAAATCCTTAAAATAGGCATGTTGCTGCTAACTACATATCTATCATTTCTCATTTTTATAATTACTTTTCTAACCAAAGTACTGTGGCTTTTATCCTCTAAGTTTATTAGATTTAGTCTGTAACTTCAGCCTATGAAAATGTTTGATAAACTTGATTTTTTTATGCAATAAGCTCACTACTCTACTCAACTCTGAATTATTCGATAAACCATTTGCACATCCAATCGAATTATCTAACAATATTTCCAAGATTCTAGGGAGGTGGAGTATGAACTGGAGATATAATTAAAAAGTCTATAGTACAGGCTGGTTAAAAAATTGCTCTTAGGGGCCAGTTCTCTTCTTCTCTCCTTTCTCACCACTTGCCACTTCCACCATTAACATTCTCTATCCTTCTGTTCTCATATGTAGACTGGAGATTTTGATAGTACCTACGTTATATGTATTATGAAACAAACGAAACAATGAAGATAACTAATGCATATTAACTACTTTTATCATAAGTAATCTTACTATTAATACAAATAACATGAAAAGGATGGCACACATGAAAGCCATGATTATGGTAGAGAGATTTATGCCAAACAGCTTATATGAGTCCAGTTGGTTATATTATTACGTGACTTTTATGTCATTTGCACATTCAAAAGATATCATCCTTCTATGGCTCACTGAAGATGCAAAGTCAAAAAACAGAACAGAAACCACCACTAGCTGTTTGCAAAGCTTTCATGTTACCTGAATTTACAGTCTTTCCTTTGAGGAACTTAGCTAATTTGGCAATTAATCTGAATCACATTTTTCTGAGGTCAGTGTTATGTTTTCATTTGCAGTATTAGCCTGTTGCATGGACTATTTCTGTCCATATTGTTGTTGTGGATTTCGATTAAACATACAACAGGAAACATGACTGCAATGTGAATGGTCCTTGCACTTGACCAGATTAGGCACCTTTCCTTCATTTAGCATGGGGAGGAAATTTACTTGGTACTTGAATACTAATATGAACACTTAGCTCTTTATCTGTTATTCGAGTTATTATAGAAGCAAATATCTACAATAAAGGCTAATTTAACAGGCATACAAGAGATTATTATAGACTTTTTAATGTTTCCATATTAATATACCATATTAATAACATTATTTAAAACTAATATACGAGCTCCTGATTTATAGAATATACAGAGATACAGAATTAGAATAGAAAGTTAATTTGGCTTTCTCTCTGTTATTCAGTATAGCGGCTAAAAGAAACAGTCTTTTGCATACTATATTCTAATTTACATTAACAACATTCTACTGATTAATAGGTTAAATAACTGAGTTATATACAACATGCAGAGGAAAATACATACTATGAATAAAGTTAGCTATCATCTATCTATAGATATAGATGAGAGAGAGACAGAGAGAGAGAGAGAGAGAGAGAGAGAGAGAGAGATTCTCAAATCATTATATCACCCCTGCAAGATAACTTTTATTATTTCTATTTAAAATTAGAAAATTGTGGTTTGTGGGCTATAATTTGCCTAAAATTACAAATCAAAGACTTAAAAATGTTTATGTGACTTAAAAGTTTTCATGTTATCCTTTAAAACATGTTTCTTCTGATTTATAACCCTCTCAAATAGAGTTCACCAAGATGTAGCTGAAGCCTTCATAAGGTTATATCTTTCTGACTTTAAAGAATAGTATTAAGAATTGGAAGAAGTATAAAAATAGGAGGTGCGGAAAAAGTGGTGATAAACTGAATTTGCTAAGAATCCATCTGCTACTAAATACCTATATCTAGCATAAAATATATTTCATTGTTTTTCTGGGCCATAGTTTTAAGGGAGATTGCAAAGGAGCTAACAGACAAATAAACAAACAAATCAGGAGGTTGATTCTTGAGAAGTAAGATCTAAATTAGACTTTCCCTGAAGGCGAATGCTAATAACACTATAATCAGACTAGGCATTGCATTAGCTACAAAGTGGAGGAACTAAACCCAATCTTCTTGGAATGAACTCAGAAGGGTAATAAAATACTCCTGGTCTGTAGTAAACCAGGCTTTAAAATGAAACAAAAGTTAACTCCCCACTGAAAGAAAGCATCATAACATTAGTTCTCCAAGATTTCTATAGATTAAGATCTGTGCCCCACTCCCAATAAAATGTACCATACACACAAGAAAATCAACTACCATGAATGAGAGTCACACACACAAAAATAAACGTAGATCTCAAAAAAAAACAAAACAAAACTTAGACATTAGAATTTTCAGATAGGTCATATAAAATAATTCCTATAAAATATTTGGAGAAATAAAAGATTTCCAAGGCAGACTAGGTAAACAGAAGTGATCAAAAGTGATTCCTAACAGATTTGAAAAATACAAAACAGAACATTCATCATAAAACTATGATAAAATAGAACTTTCATCATAAAACTATGATTATAAAATAAAAAGTAAATAAATGAGTCATATCAGCTATAACTGGACAGAAAATTAGCAAGCTGAGAAATAGATGTGCAGAAATAACACAAAATACAACAGAGAGACATGAGATAAAATCTCTGAAAGAGATTAAGATTTGTGGAGGAGTTATAGCACGTGTTTAATTGCTTTCCCAGAAGGAGAGTATGGAGAGAATAGAAGAGAGACAACATATCTGGGGATATTGTGTATTATCTAGTCTATGTTGTAGTAAAACAACTCTAACACCTCAGTGGCTTAATACAATGAGAATTCGCTATTAGCCAAGGTGATGCTCCCAGTTGTCTGTTCTTTATTCAGTGAGTCAGCAGTCTAAGCTGCTTTGGTCTCGATACTCTTTCTGCTATCTTGACTCAAAGTCTTCATGTTTGCTTTGGAAGGAGAAGAAAGAATGGAGAACTACACAAGGGCTTTTCACTTTCTCAACCTGGAATGACACACATCTTTCACACTCACATATCCTTGACCAAAACAGTCCCAAAGCCCCTACAAAAGTATGACAATTAGACTGAAAATAGATTTCTCAATAGCAAAAATTAAATTTAGCAGTATGTAAAATAATACATTTAAAGTGCTAGGAGGAAATAATTTTCAACTTGGAATTGTGTTCCTAGAAAAAAATCAAAATGGAAGATAGACTACATTTTCAGATGAAATATATATATAAAGAGGTTACCATAAATAAGTCTACACCAAGGGACTTGCCACAGAATGTATTTCAGCAAGAGAATAAATAATCTCAGAAGGAAGGTCCATGCTTCTGGAAAAAAAGGTAAAAAGGAAATTGATGAATATGTAGTTAAAATTAAACAAGTATTTTTACATAATATCTAACTTGTGAAATTTGCTAAAATAAATTATTGAACAAAATGCATCTAAAATGTGAGAGGACTGATTGGAATGAGGTGTTATGTATTTCCTTATGTTATTTGTGGTTGGAAATTATGATACTAGTTTTATACATTAAGTCGGAATGTATAATAAACCACTAAGATAAGCACTGAAAGAATAGAAAGAGAAGGTATAGTTTTAAAACCAGTAGAAGAAAAGAATGGATTAAGAAAAATAAACTAAAAATAAACTAAGCAAAGAACTCAAAAGGGGTAAAAATTAGAAAAAATAGAAAACACAAGAAAAAATGTGAAGCATTGATTGGAAAACCCCTCCCACCCTTCCAAACACCAGTTATATTCTATTTACAAGTACTCATGAAAAAAATCCAGATAGTAAAGGGATGGAAATAGCACATCAGTCTTCAATACTAACTAAAAAAGCTTGGGGGTGCAATATTAAGTTTACAGAAAACTGACTTTAAGATAAAAGGCATTTTAGGAGGTATTGAAATGCTATTGAGTCAAGGAGATGAAACTAGTATAAATGTGTGTGCATCTGAAATAACATAAAAAATATAAATACAAAACCAAAAGTTCAGTCTTTGACACTAACAAAACAGCTTAACCCCTGTTGAGATTAATAATAAAAAGGAAAAATCACAGATAATCAATATTATAACAAAAATATTGATAACCAAAGATTCAGTAGGATCTAAAAAGATAAGAATATAATACAACTTTATATCAACAAAATCTATTTAGACAAATTACTAGGAAAAAATGTAACTTACCAATGGTTATTCAAGAATAGGCTCAATCACCAATAAAGAACTTGAATAAGTAGTTTAAAATACTGTCCCCTTCCCCCCGCAAAAACAACTAGTGTACATGATTTTAAGGGCAATTTAAGGGCAAGTTCTAGCAAACTTTCATGGAACAGATAAGTGTAATCCTTTACAAAATGTTTTAGAGGAAAAATGTTTACAGTTCTCTATTCATTTTAACAGACAAGTTTAACATAACAAAACATGTGTGGCAAGTGGAAATTACAGACTAATCTTACTTATTAATATAGACCAACATTCTAAACAGAGTATTAGCAAATCCAGCCATATAAATATAATTCATTATAAGTTGAGCCTATTCTCTGAATAAGTTGAGTTCAACACTAAAATTGTTTAAAGAAAAATAAAATTATATGATTACCTCAAAGAATACAGCAAATGTGATTTATAAAATTCAATTTTTATTCTTAATATATGAAATTCTTAATATATGAAATGTCAAAAGCATTCTATCACTGCTTCTGTTAAACATTGTACTGGGAGTACTAGAGGTATTATATTAGTTAGTGAGGTGAGAATTGGAAAGAAAGGAACAAATGCCTCATTAATCAAAATATGATTATTCATATAGACAAACCCTAAAACTCTACAGGCAAATTATCAGAAATATAAGAGAGGTTGACCAGCTAGTTGCCTCTGAGATCTATATACTTAAATCAGTTTTATTTCTATACACCACCAATACAGGAATAGAAAAGGTAATTTAAAAAATATATCACTTAAAATTGCAATAAAATATAAGGTTCTAGGAATAAATCTAGGAAAAGATGAGCAAGACTTAGTCATGAAACTTTTAAAATTTGTTGAATGACTTTAAAAAAGAGCTAAATAAATGCAGAGTTATTCTGTCAATGAAGAGAAAAATTGGTTATGTTACACTTTTGGTTGTTTTGGTAAATTATCACAATTATGCAATTTGTATAGACTTTTACATTTATTTTCATTGATTATGAAAACAGCCTCTTGATTTTAAAAAATTTCTCTATTTTGGTTATTTTTTACACTTTTCATTTAATATCTTATGTTTTGAAAATACATCTGCATGATTACTGAAAATTAGAATCAATGTTAACAGATTAGTATAATTTCAATCTGTTAAAAAGCATACCTTGTGATCATTATTTAGTGTATCTTACAATGGTAGGAAATGCCCGGGGGAGTCAATAAAAGAATTCCAGGTATGTCATAGAAATCAGAGTCCTGATTCCCTTGCAATCTCAATCTTCGACATGCACCTTACTTTCTGGCCATAGTAAAATTTGGAAAATAGTCCTCATAAAATTAGTGAGATACTTGTTAAAGCTTTGAAGTGTATATCCTTTTCTATCTAGTGTATATTGAAAAATTCATCTTTCACTAAACCAACATTCAGCAAGTTTGCTCATTATTCCACAGATAACGTTTACACAAAATTTTCCCCACATTGGCAATTGAGTAGAAAATAGAAAAAGAATAGTGAACCAATTTATGTAAATTCAGAGCCACAATTCTTTGCTGATAAAAAGGTATTTCCTTAAAAGGAAGTGAACCTCAAGTTTAAGACTGACTTTTTATAAGGCAATATGGAAGAAGCCCTTTATATTATGAACAGAGCTGATTTTATGTTTTACAATGAACAGACTTGATTTTTTTGTTACCGAAAGGAAAGGATGTCTCAAAATTAAAGCTGGGCAAAGCTATCAGAATGTAGAATAGTATATTTTCCAAAAGAAAACTCCTCTTCCAACAATCATACACATTCAGTACTAGGGGAAGCAGCACTTTCCCAATACTAACATAGCTTTTACACTGAAAAAAGCTTTATATTATCTTTTATTTTTCTTTTAAGAACTTTAATACATTAATTAAATCAAAAAAGGCTAAATTTATTCACAACAGTCATCTCTCATGGTTAAAACTTTGCATATGCCCTATTTTAAAGCAGTGCTATTAAACAGAATGAGCATAAACAAAGGCAAGCATTGTTGCAAATTTTATGTGCATTAATGAAAATATACAGTATGACTGCATGGGTGCTTCTGCCTGGACAGGAGACATTGGAAAGTATGTCACTGGTATCCAGGGCTCTGATGCACAATGATAACACTATTGATGCATATGCCAGCAATGTCCTTGTTTTAATATCTAAACTGTGAGGAAAGGGTTTAGTGATGCCTAGCACAGATTTAGAGAGTGATTAAGAATATGTATACAGAAATCAGATAATGACAACAGTAATAGTACTAATGATAATAACATTTTCCTATATGCCAGGTACTCTGCTAAGCATTTTTAAGATATTATCCCATTTAATCTTTGTAAATCTCTTCTGAAGTAAATATTATCCTCACTTTACTCATGATAAAAATTGAAGCTGAGTGGGGCTAACTTGCCCTTGGTCATATAGCTAGTCACTGGCAGAGGATTCAAAAGCATATCTGTCTGACTCCGAAGCCTGTTCTTTAACCACTATGCAGGACTAATTTTTAAAATATGCACATAAATAAATAAACATAAAACTATGAAAACAGACCAGAATGGAAAAATATCAAAGGAATACATTTTTATAGGTAAGTAACTTTAATACTAGACTGTATAATTCAAATTCAGACACATGATTTTACTGATGTGGATATTTCTCTGTCTCTCTGTCTCTGTCTCTTTCTCTCTCTCTCTAGTACCTTTCTATCTATCAGCTATCTGTCTGCCTGTTTGTCTGTCTGTCTATCTATCATCTATCATCTATTATCTATCATCTATCTATCTTCTATCATCTCCTATCTATTGACAATCTATCATCTATCATTTATCAATCTATTTGTATCTATCAGTTATCTATCATCTATCTGTATGCATAGCTATCATTTACCAATCATCTAGCTACCTAGCTACCTACCTACCTACCTATTTTACCTACCCAGTATCTCTTTCCCTTCTTTCTACACAAATCACTACACAGACATGTTAGGAAGCTTGGATAGAGTAACTCACTTTCTTAGCACAGTGATTAGACTAGTGATAGGAACATGACCCAAGCAGAGTCAATCAGAATCTTTTTGGTAGAATTGATCTGGGGAGGGGAAGAAAAGCATCCTTATTCTTCTGAGTGTGTAAGTGCAAATGGTTACATAAATCTGTGGAACTGCCCTTAGTCAACTTTGCTGCTCAGGAAGAAAGCTTACTTAGGCATGAGGCCAACAAAGTCTGGATATGTGCTAAAGAAATAGGTCTCATGATATCATTTGAATCCGAGAGCTAGCTGCATTAGGAACTCATGATACCTCTTAGATGTCCCAGTAAGATAAGTTGAAAATACCTTTTTTTTTTTTAAGGTAGTTTGAGTGGGTTTCTGTCCTCTCTCAGAAAGTGCTGTCTCATTTCCACTTAAACTTTTACATTTTGCTGAAGATTCCATACTCCTTCCTATCTCCACCTTTTGTCTGTTCTGATATCTCTTTCTGCATTGCCAGTCCCCAATCTTCTTTCTGGCAAAGATGAATAATGTAGAGTATCTGTGAATAAACAATTTGATGGCTTTTAATGCAAGTTAATGTATATGTTGAGCTAACAGATGCTATTCTATCTGTATGCTGGAGAACAAAGAAGAAATAGCATATAATTAACTAGTTATTTTTCCAAATGTCATGCCACTGGAATATCAAGCATTAAGCTCTAAAATACAAATAGATTCCAGCAAATTCAGTCTAAACATAGTTGATCCTGCTCTAGCTACATATCATATAAGCCTGCTTTAATTCTTTCAGACTTTTATACTAGTATTTGATATACACCTATTCCAGAATTCCCGAGAGTTATACTAATCTATGTGTGATATTCACCCAAGGAATTTACTCTGATGTACAATATAATCTTTGATTATTAACTGATACTTCTGCTTAGAAAATATCTTTAACATTATTATTTAAGTAAATTTTAACATTTTAGTGGCCAATTAGTAAATTGGCTGCTTTATTAACAATATTTTTTAATGATTTAAAAATGTATATTCTAGTAGAATGAAAAGTATGTCCTTCCTACAGGCTTCCTGTAGTATTATTGTAAGAGGTATTAATACTATCACTGTGAAAACAGGGGATATTATTTTACTCTACATGGAAATTAAATCTGCAGAATTATGAGGCATATCGTGAAATTCTCAGTGAACAGAACCTCTATTGAGTAGCAATTTTTAATTAGATGCACAAATATTAAGAAACTGTTGAGTCAATAAGTAAGAGAACTGAAAATATCATGCATAGTGCTTGACAAAGAAGTTTTTTGGTTGCAGGTAGAGTGAGTTGAGAAGAGAATTAGTTTTAAGATTTTTAAAAATTTATTGGGGTGACATTGGTTAATAAAATTATATCTTTTAAGTGTACAATTTAATAATATGTCATATGTATATTGCATTGTATGTTCACCACCCAAAGTTAAATTTCCTTCCATCTCTTAATTTTAAGGTGTTTTGAAAGAGGAAATTTTTTCATACATCAGATTAGGAAATAGAAGTTTTCGATTTTGAAGAAAAGTTGGCTCAATTTACTTAAAATCAAGAAAGGGTTTCTATGCAAGAAAGGAGTACTTTGTGGGAAAAGTCATTGGTGAAACTTAAGAATTAAACGTCCCAACTCTCAATTATGATTATTTATAAAAATTATTTATTTAGAGATTGTGACTGAAGTGCTTCCAAATTCCTTGAGCAAGTTGAAAGTAGTTTCAGGAAAAGTGGTTTTGTGGGTTATTTCTGAAGATTAGTTGGAGCACAGTGAAGATAAGATGAAAATACAAGTCAGGCAGAAGGGCATGTGAAATTCGGGCAAGATATGGAAATTGTTCTGGGAAAATCCTTCAGCTTTTAACCTCATTGGATTTCAACTCAAAGAAGTCAGTAGTAGTTTCCTTCCTTACAGAGTAACTGAAGATTTCTTTTTCACAAATGGAGAAAAACAAAGACACTGGAGACTTATAATCAAGGCATATAGAGGAGATATTGTTTGATATATAAGATGGAGTAATTTCATATGTGGTTTTAGCTTCTAGAATTTATTTGATTTAATACTTTACTTTTCTAATAAGCCAAACGTATTTGTCTTTTTATTAATTTGTCCATTTTTTCTCCTACAATTTTGCTGTTTGGGGTTAGAGACAACTAAATAAATCAAGAAATTAAATGTATATTAAACAGCCTAGTCAGGTACGCCCTACCGCCTAGCTTCCCACTGATGTCGCCATTACCTGAAATGTATAAAGAGTTTTTGAGCTTTTCAAAGATTAGGTGGAATATAAATAGCAATGTGATAGAAGGAAAATTGGAATGTTGATGGAAGCAAATGTAAAATATGTGCTATTGACTTGATCTACGAACACATTCTGAAACAATAAATGTCTCTGTGATGCTCAGCAGCTTTATGCAGATTGCGCCAGAAAGGAAAGCGATCATTCAGAGCAGCTGAGGAGAAAGGAGATTGTAAATCAGAAAATAGAACTTTAAAATGAGAAATGTTTTGTAAGACAAAACAGTAAAGTCAGGAATGATTTTTCAGTGATCCTGAGTTTAGCCACATAGATATCCATCCAAAAAAATTACATTAAACAATGGATTGTATGAACATGAACACTACTGATTGAAATCAAGACTAAGGAATACCACCTTCAAAATTTCTATAGAGTTTGGAAAAAAAAATTTTCCCACCTCCCTATTTCCACCAACCCTTCAATTCTGAAGTAAAGTAGGGATCTATAAAAAAGTTTAGCTTTTGAAACTGGCTAGAAATAGATTAATTTTTCATAAATAATCTGGGTGAAATAATATTAAGGGATAATTTGATGAAATATTTAATAAATAAAATAACCAATCCCACTGAGTATATTAGACAATATCTCCAAAGGCATCCTTTTGAACACAGTCTTAATAATGGTTGATTTATACCTTGTTTTATCCATTGATAAGTTAATCAGTTTTCATAAGAGCACTAAAGGAACTCATTATATAAAGCAACAATTCATCAAATGTTTTCGTAAAGTGAGGAATTAATTTCCTATTATGTTTCATAAAATTTTTATTTTTATAAGAATTTTTCTTATAAGAAAATACAGCTGGTCTACTTATAAGTAGACCATTAGATATGGAGATGAAACAATATGGTGAGTTATATTTAACTGTGTATTAGACAGAGATGTGAATTTTAGTCAGAAGATGTCCACTGTATTAGGCCACCATAAAGCCAAACCTAAAATGTTAACAGGGTCAGAAAATGTCAATTAGTAACCAAAATATTACTCCTGTAGAATTCATAATCTCTCCTGTAGAATTTACTATCTATATTGCATTTACATTTCTATTATTTTAATTCTAGTATCTTTGTATTCATTTTTTATTTTGAAAAATTTTTAAAGAAAACTTTAAAAAAATACACAATGTATACTCATATACCTCTCACCTAGATTCAGCATTGACATTTTGCCACTTTTACTCCTGTGTTTTTACATGTTTTCTCTCTGAATTATTTTTATTATTCTTTTTTATGCTGAAAATAAAATTTGGCCAGTGAGTATCCTTTTACACTAGGATCTATGTACACACAGACACACATACACACACACTTTTTAAAAGTCCTATTTGAAAGTAAGAGTCTGACATGGTGTTTTGTCCCTAAGTAGGTCAGCAAACACACCCTAAGCATAAGCTATTCTTTGACATACAGGAATATCATTATTACCATTATCACACCACAACAAACAATTACGATCCATATTTAAATTTTCTCAGTTGTCCACAAATGTTTTATTTTTTTTTGTGGATTTAATTTTCATGATATTGAAATTTTTTTTAGTCCAGACCAATTGTCTTACAGAATGTTTAACACTTGAAATTCTTTGATCGTTCCCCCCAAGATTAGCTCCAGGTTAAAAGTTGTTGGAACAAATACTTATGTAATGTTGTGTCTTCTTTGTGCTGAGGCAGTAATTGCCTAAAGAAACATAAGGCCAGGTGGTCTCACTATTGGTGATGCTCAGATTTATCATCTAGAGTAGTGAGTCCTAGATATCTTCATTTTAAAGATACATTTCTCTTGTGTGAGTAACAAGCCATCTATTTGGTAATATTTTGAGATGGTGTTAATAATCTACTCCCAAATAGCTTTTCAACCAATTTTGTGTGTACATGTATATGTTAATTTGGATTCATGAATTCTTTTTGCTCAAGAATAATTTTTATTATTCTTTTAATTCTCAAAATATCTCACCTATTTCCAGTGGAAGTCCCTTCGGACAGGCTCCTGTATTGTTCTTCGTTAGTTTTTAAGCACTTCTTGGCTTTCTGAAATAGCACTGTCATAGCTCGTAGCTGACCCAGGTCAATCATTTCTCCAAGAGGCTTTGATTTTCTTCAGTAGGGATTGGTAAATGGAAACCAAGATCTGGGCTCTACATATGCTGTTGTTACTCTAAGTATGCTTATTATTATTAGGCCATTTCAGTGAATGGAGCTAGAAGATACATATTTTTTAAAAATTCTGAATTTATGGTGGTTACCAAGGGTTGAGGACAAGGGAAGGATTGACTGAAAAGTAGAAGCATGAGGGAATTTTTGAGAGGTGAAAGAACTGTATCTTTATTGTAATGGTAGTTACATAACTCTGTGAATTTGTCAAAACTCATAGATCTATATATTAAAAGGAGTACATTTTTAAAATAGACTTACATTTTTTAGAGCAGTTTTAGGATCAGTAAAATTAAATGAGAAGCACCAAGATTTCCCGCATACCCGTGCTCCCACACATGCACATCAGCATCCCCACCAGATGATACATTTGTTATGATCAATGAAGCTACGCTGACACATCATAATCACCCAAAGACTATAGTTTACATTAGGGTTTATTTTTGGAGTTGCACATTCTATGGGTTTAGAAAAACATACAATGAGATTTATCCACCATTATAGTATCATGTAACTCATTGTCCTTGTTCAAAAGTCAAAACTAAATAAGATGAATTATACTTCCATCCCTATCCCATACATTCCATTTCCATGTCACTTGCAAAAATCAACACATACTTTTATTTCTCCTGTTTTACACAAAAGTTAGCATACTATGAAACCTCTCTTTAACCATGCTTTATTCATCAACAACATACCTTGGAGATCATCCCATAATTCATAGAGATATTTCTCATCCTTATTCACTACCACAGAGCACCCAACTGTGTGAATGCGCCACAAATATTTAATCAGTCTCTTGTTAATGAAAATTAGTATATTTCTCATATTTTACTATAATGTATAGTGTCACAATGAATAATCTTGTGACATGTTTTATGTTTATGGAGGTTTACCTAGAAGTAAAAATGCTGAATCAAGTGGTAAAAGCATATATCGTTTTGTTAGACATTTCCAAATTCCTCTCTAGAGCATTTGTAGCACTTTACGCTCCTACCAGCTATGGGAGTGATGAGAGCACTGTTTTCCATAATCCCACAACCTCACCAACAGAGTATATAATTAACTTTGGCAATCCGATATATGAGAAATTGTATCTCAGTGCACTTTTGGTTGACCTTTGGTTGACCTCACAGATTGCAAGGAACTTGTCATTTTACGATCCCTTATTTTTTTTATTTTTTATATCTATAGCACCAGGTCTTCCTAGGTCGTCTCCCATCCCATCCAAGTACTAACCAGGCCTGACCCCGTCAATGCACTTTTAATTCATGTTTCTCTTGAGTGACATTCAGTGTATGTAATACCTATTTTAATATATTTTCCTGTTCACATATTTTCATTGAAGATTGTGGTCTTTTCCCCTTGATTTTAAGATGTCTTTAAGTATTAAAGAGATTAGCCTAATTGTCAATATAAATTGCAAATATTCTCTCACCTCATCTACACTTTGACTTTATTGTGTTTTATGCAATAATATTTTATTTCTATGTGGTAGAATTTATCAATATTTTCTTTTTTTCCCTAGATTTTGAGTATTAAAGAGATTAGTATTAAACAAGTTAAAAAGCCTTTTACTATACCTATACTCACACTCAGTTTTATAGAGATTTTTTTCCTAGTACTTTTAAGGTTTTATTTGTTGCTTTTAGATCTCTCATTCATTTGGAGTTTATTCCTGTGTATGATCTGAGTTATTGAAACAGTTTTATCATTTTTAAATGACTATCCATTTGTTACAACCTATTTATTAAAAAGTAATTTGAGACATCACCTTCATTATATAATAAATTTCCAAACATATTTAGGTCAATTTGGGGGACTTGTATTCTGTTCCAGTGGTTGTCTATCTGTTTGTATACCAATTCAACACTATTTTAACTTAAGAGGCATTGTAGTATGTTTTAATATTTGGTAGGGCTAGCCAGTTCTTATTCCTGTACCTCTCTCACCCCACCCTGTTTAATTGTGGGTGGTGGGGGAAATCTCAATTTTCTAAAATATAATTTGTCTCAAAATGATACAAGCCTCATAATATATGAGAAAACTAGGAGGCTCAGAGTTCTTCAGATTTTCTGATTTTCTTTCTATTTCCTGATGCTACAGTTCTACTGGTGTGGTAAGCATGTGTTCAGTCTTCCCATTGAATCATCTAGCAATAAGGATTTAAGAAAACCTATGAAGGGCTGAAACATCTGCACTTAGAAATGGAAAAGGAGGAGGAAAAACATGTAAAGGCAGTACAGAAGGCCTCAATAAAGTTTGCAACCTAAATCTTTTTGTGACTCCAATCCTCATGGTTCTGTGACTTTCCTCTAACTGCTCTTGGCCGCCCTTACATGTTCATCAGCAGGGGAAAGGGTGGGGTCGGGGAAGCAGAACCATTGGCTTAGGCCTGTTATTGAGGGATCACCTCGTTCTGGTTCAGTTTGAGTTCCTGCAAGCCACCAAGGCCTTAGTGAGACACTCAGAGGAGATGAAAATACGTTCATGCTAAACAATAGATTTAATTAAGTTTTTGTGCTTATTATCAGACCTACTTTAAAGACTTTACATATATCAACTCACTCAGTATTTGTAACAACCCTATGAGACAGGCACTATTATTAGCCTCATTTTAATAAAAGAAAACAGAGAAATGAAAATCTTATGTAATTTGCCCAAGGCCAAAACTGTTAAATGACTGAGCTAAGATTTAAATCCAGAAATTCTCCCTTTTCTTGTTAAAGTGAGAAAGAAATGAGAAAATGGGAACTAGTGTGGGGATGATTAAAAATAAAAATCATTTTTAATAGAGGAATACACATGCAGGAGAAAGAGAATGAGATAGGGAGGAGGGAACCTTCTGGAGTGGCAACGACCTCAGCTTTGACTTTGTTCTTAAAATGAACAAAGCAAGTCATCTAATTCATAGGCAGAAGTGAGATTCAGAGGTCCAGTAATGTTCATTTCTCCCTGAAAAAAAAGTCAATAAAATTATAATGGGTATTTAATAACTTTAGATTAACGCCCTGTGACAATTTCCTGATATCTAAAAGCCCTGAACAATTTTGGTCACTTGCTATGGAACAGAGATTGCCTATTTGGGTTAGGTATATGCCTCACTCATAGAAATTTCAACTGCTGCTAAAGACAGTCACATCACTAGTTTCCTGCAGAAAATTCCATTAGTTTGTGTGCTCAGGTATTCATTATTCTTTTGCTTATGTTTAGCAGGTTGGAAAAAGGAGAGAGAGCCAGCTTGGGAGAAAAGAATAAAATAAAAATTGAAACTCACATAGGAGGGCAGCAGTGGGAATGGTTCCCCAATCTCTCTTATTTGCCTCCCCAGCAATCCTCATCTCTGTTTTGATTATACCAGATACCCTGACTATGTGCACTCTGTTCTGTCCTTTCACACACCCTTTGAAATACCCTGTTAACACCAAGACTTTGTGTTGCTATTCCATCTGTGTGGAATCTCTTCCCCTTTCCCACCCACCAAAAGCTTATGTGGAATTCATTTTGTTCCAAATTAAAATCCTACCTCTTTATGAGGATATTCTGATCATCTTCACTCAGAAGAGATTTTTACTCCTCTGAACCCCACTAATATATTATTTAGACCATTTGTGCAGCATTTAACAAATTCTACCTTTTTGTTGATTTGTATAGGTTGCACAACTTTTCTTTGATGTAGAGATTGGTAGTAATGGTCTTTGCTTGCCCAGTGTGCTGGGACTGCCAATTATGGTGACCTGACCCTCTGCCACTACCAGCTTCAAAAGCAGGATAAGTCCATGACTCACTGGAAACGTCTCTGGAATCAATTAATTTTCAAGGGGAAGAAAATACCTGAAAATATGTGAGCATGGATCTGTTGGCAGCTATTTTGCCAGCTAATCTTAGAGTGGCAGCAATCAAAGAGAAGCAGAAACCAAGAGAGAGAAAAGGGAGCCTGAGTCCCAATGACATTGTTTGAGCTCCTCGACCAAGACTTGTCTCGAGTCAGTTATCTGTGCTTCCCAGTTCCCTGTCATATTTTTTCTTTTTTCCTTTTTGCTCAATTCCCTTTGAGTTTAATATTTCTAGTTTTATCAGAGTCATAGTTAATAAACTCTTACAGATTTATAAGTATCTTAAGATGGGGATTGAGGTCTGACTTATGTATTCTTCTTCCATCCAAAGTTTGATATAGGCAGTGATGAAAAGGAAGGAATTAAGGAAGGAAGGAGGAAGGAAGGAAGGAAGGAAGAAAGGAAGGAAGGATGGAAGGAAGGAAGGAAGGAAGGGGGGATGGAGGGAGGGAGGGAAAAAGGAAGGAAGGAAAAGAAAAAGGAAAGAAAGAAAGAAAAAGAAAGAGAGAGAAAGAAAGAAAGAAAGAAAGAAAAAGAAAGAAAGAAAGAAAGAGAGAAAGAAAGGAAAGAAAGAAAGAAAAAGAAAGAAAGAAAAAAGTGAATGGTGCTTCATACTACTGCCTTTAATTCTTTCAGTTTTATGCACTGGAAAAATCAGAGCTTTTGGTTTCTACTCCAGCTCATTGAGTTTGTACCTAGGTTTCCTCAGCTTAGTATTTGTTTTACTAAGAATCCAGCCTATTCAATGGACTACTCTCCCTTCTGACATGTTTTCCACAGTGATAGTTTATCTGTGAAGTACGAAATAGCAAGCAATTCTGCTAGTTTGTTTAAGGCCCAGAAAATGAAATGGCAGGCATTTTAAACAAATAGATGGATGTGAATGAGTCACAAATGCTCGGATGCGTGGTTGCACACATCATACACATATTTCAAGGCCTCACATGTATCATACTTCTCTCACTTTTTCCTGGTTTCTTTGGTTCTCTAAATCTTTATAATACTTTTTCCACATCTTGATTCTTTATTACAGTTTTATGAGATATATTTAACGGACCATAAAATTCACACATTTAAAGTGTGCAGTTCAGTGGTTTTTAATATGTTTAGTGTTGTGGAACCATCACCACTATCTAATTGTAGAACAGAAGGAAAACGTGTACAAATTAGTAGTCATTCCCTATCCTTTAACTCTCCTAGTCTCTGGTAACTACTAATCTATTTTCTGTCTCTGGATTTGCCTGTTGTGGACATTTCCCATATAGAGAAACATATAACAAGTGATCTCGTGACTGTCTTCTTTCACTCATTATTACGTTTTCAAGATTTACTCATGTCGTAGCATGTATCAGTACTTCATTCATTTATACTGCCACTGAATATATAGTCTTAAACTACTTCCTCTAAACTCTAGTTTTCCCTTCTGAGGAAAATGGAATTGTTAATATGATTCCTTCACTGAATCACGCTGAAGGTAAAAAAGAGCACACATGAAATAAGTTTATAAAGTTATTCAAATGTTAATTTTAATTGTTCTAAAATTCATGCTTCAATTTTGATATTATTGCTCTATCCCCATGTGAAGAAAATAATCAGTGATGAGAATGGATGTTAAGTTATTTGAGGTCGTATTTATAAGGAACACAAAGTAGCTCCTCAATTAATGATTATTCTTGCTCGGGTTTGCGTCCTGTAAGCTCAAGGTCATTGCATCTTGAAGAACCAAGTTCAGCAGGACTCACCAATGTCTACCACAGTCATATTTTTTAGGAAGGTTTGGTGTGTATTTAAAGTCCCATCATTATGACATACATTATTATTTTATTCAGTTAGATTAGAGATAAACTGTATTTTATAAATAATCTTTGACAAACATACACACAGCTGTGTTTATCCTAAGCACTACACATTATGACTGAAGTAAAAATGAAGAGAGGCTTTCATGTAATGAAGCAGAGTGACTCTAGCTTTCTCCTTGGCACCTTCTAAACTATTTCAGCCTATCAAGAGCATGTCAGAAATAACTTTATTTGAAATCAATATGGGTCATTTAAAAGAATAAATAAAGTATATTGGGAAGGACATGAGCGTGAACTTGAGCACTGGGAGATTTCCACTGCCTCCTTTGTAATTATGTACATCCCATTCTCAAGCAAGGATTTGGTGCCTTTCTGATTTTAAGCTAATATTTTTTCTTTAATGTCATTGGACAACAATGTTTATAAAATTTGATAGTATAAAAATAAAATATCTATAAAAATAGACATATTTCATATAACCCTTTTTGAATTCATCACTCTACTGAGAGTGAATTATACTTTGCCTATAGACAAAGTAAAACTTGCTGTATTTATTTGATAAACTCTGAAATTTGAGACCATTGAAAATTCACCCAACTTAATGTCGAGTAGAGCATCAAATACAGATGAACAAACATTCAGTGATTTTTTTTATTATGAATAGTGTCAGCACTACCTCTCTTTCTTTAAAAGGCCAACAGTTTTCATATCCTAGATTAAACGTAGGCACTTGATAAATATTTGCTGAATAAAAAGGTAATGTGCAAATTAAAAAGCATTAGCAAAATGAAAATATTGAATCACTGCATAGTAACACAGTAGTAATATCTCCAAGTAACACAGATATCTTCATTAGTGATTTGCAATTTCCTACACATAACAGCAACAAAAGGTAATCTCAAATCCCCAAAGAAATAAAGATCTTCACTAAGATTATTTTCCCAATACATATAAATCTAGAAAAGAGATTTTACCTGAAGCACTTCCTACAATGCCTTGAATAGTAACATGATGATGTAGGATTAAATTAAAAAATTATTTAGAAAGTATAAATGTATTTGTGCACAGATGTAAATATGACCTTTCAATATTTTAACAAGAGGAGAGATATATTTGGTTATATTTTTCTCTTGTGCCATTCATCAAAGAATCATATTATTTCTTGTCAGGGAACTGGCAGTTAGTCATTAATTTTAATTAATTAGAATGCTTCAAGTAATCTGGAATGTTTTTGCATTATTAACCATTTTAGCATCACTTGAAACTTTCCCTTTAATGTCCTCAGAATTATTTAACATTATCATTTTTAAACAAATTCCCACAAGTGTTTATCCCTTCAAACTGAATGTCCCTTGGGAAGCGGGGAAAAAAAACAGCACAAACCACTTCCTTCTGACCCCATCGACCAGCCAGATCCAGAATCATCACAGCAGCTGAAATAAGTCCACTTACACCTATACACAAGAAAAAAAAGTTGTGTCCACAATAATTTTCTTTGAGTAAATTCTAAAAATAGCATATGAAATCCATTTTTCCATAACATCATGTTTCCATCTACTCTGGTTAATTAAAGTCTATACAGTAAGCAATGTCATATATACTTAGACAGAGCATATAAGCTATTAAAGATATTTTCCAGAACCTTGCCTATAAAGCATTTGGCACATGTACATCACATTTCTAGTAAGATGGACTGGATGAAGATATTCTGGTTGTTATGAATTGTTTGAAATAAATTTATATTTCATTTAATGTAAATTTTATGAAAAGGATAATTTCTTCATTGTTGTCTGGGAGTGATAATCTGATTCTCTTAACTGAGTTAAGGATAGTTCTGTGTTGAAAGTAACATGTTGAGGCAAGTATTAAATGAGAGCAAAGGGATTTTTATGAATAAAAGATACACAGTTATGCAAACTGAGTGAGTGTGAAATGGAGAATAGTTGGGAGTTTAAAGTGAAAACAAATTATAAATTAAAAGTCCCAAAGAGTAAGCTCTATTTAAGAAAACCATAAAAGTACAGTTCATAGTGCTCACTAGTTTACTAAAATGTATATAGCCCTATAAAGGCAGATACTTTTGTTTGTCGGAAGCACTACTATATCTTCAGTGTTGAAGACAGTGCTGGGCATGCAGTAGGTGCTCAATAAATATGTATTGAATGAGTGACTTACTGAGGCCAGGAGGTAGCCTTATCCAGAGGCTTCTTCTAGGGCTGGTGGCTCAATGTAAAGATGTGGAAAGTAATAGAGATGGGATCCAGTGTTAGGAAAACAGATCTAGGATGGATATCCCACTGATGAGGTGACTTTTTTCTCCTGCATTTTATTCCAGTACATTGTTACAATCAAATTTCTTCACTGCGAGTGATCTGTAAATAATTCTTTTCTGCCAGTGTGTGAATTGCAGATTTAATATTGGGATTAAAAGGATAGAGTGCTTCAAAAGAAGAAATCCTTGAGCTTGGTGGAAGAAGAAAAAAATACAGGTAAAAAACTATCTGAACCTAAAGAAAGAAGTAAATTGCAAAACTTATTTCTAAATTTATCCCCAACCTTTTTCTGAAGATTACCAAAATAAATCTTTAGATGAAAAGTGTCTAATAGAATTTTTTTGACATGAAAATGTTTTACATTTCTCTATTAACACTTAAAATGTAGCTAATGCAACTGAGAAAATGAATTTTTCATTTTAGTAAATACTATTTAATTTGAGCTCAAATAGCTACGAATGGCTATTGGCTATGTAGTATTGGACAGTGCAGGTCCAAACCTATGTTGCCTACAGTTGTGTGTTTATTGCTGGAATGGAAGACAGAAGGCCATGACATCAGAATTACTTTCTGCTAATTGGTGCCAGGGTCAAAGAGGGCTGATGCTGGGAGGTACCATAGTTCGCAGCTCTCAGTTGGATGCTTTTTCAAATAAAGAAGTTTTGTTTTCTTTTATAAGAAGAAAGCAAAATCAATCTTTGCGTTATCACATAGTATTAGGTCATTATATAGGACCTAAAGAAGGATATAATAAATCAAGCGTTCCCAGAAATGCATTTAGTAAGAGAAACAATGAGGGTTTGTGATTTTTAAGATGAACAGCGAATGTTTGGCTTTCAGTGTCAAAACAGCACTTGGATTTGCAGCCTTACCTCTAACCTTCAGATCTGATAAGCAAGATAAGAGGAGTTTATTGCCAGACCTCGGAGCTGTCAAGTCAGGGTCAGATGAAGCATGGCATTCCTCTCTGATAAAGAATAAAGTATCTGCAGAGAAAAAGGGCCAATTCTATTAGACCACACACAGAGAATTAAGTGGGAAGAATTTCAAGCAGCAATCTGAGATGTTATAGGATAGGAGAACAAACAAGGGAAAAATGAGCAAGGGTTGGTTTGTGTTTGTGCATAAGAAATAAGAAATAAAATAGAAATCGGTGTGTTTTTATTTAGAACATGTCGTAGAGAATGTGAATTCTCGTAGACTGTCCTGGTGAGAGGGACGATAAGTACCTCTTCTGAAGGGAAATTTGACAGTTATCCAAAACTCAAATGTGTACATTTTTGACATAGCAATTCCATTGTTTAAAGGGTATCATAAGAAATAATCTTAACTGTGCAATGGTATAGCTAAAGACAATTGACTGAAGTGGTAGTTATTGCAGCATTAATTATAATGGTGAAAAATTATAATTGAATGTCTATCAATAGAAGGTTGGTTAATTAAGTTATTGTTACTTCCATACAAAAGAACATTATACAATCA
Organism: Pteropus vampyrus; assembly: GCF_000151845.1. Taxonomy (NCBI): domain Eukaryota; kingdom Metazoa; phylum Chordata; class Mammalia; order Chiroptera; family Pteropodidae; genus Pteropus; species Pteropus vampyrus. The sequence goes on from NW_011888920.1 coordinate 3,000,652, forward strand.
TAAAAAAAAAAAAACATTGGGAGATGCCTGAAAAGCATGAGGTTTTTATACCCATACAAATTGTTTTTCTTCTTGTATATGTATATTTTAAAAATATTCTTCAATATATTTTCTTAAATATATTTACAAAATATTTTCAAATACATTAATTTTAAAATAAAAAGACAAGTTTTTTTTCCAAAATGTTCATATTTTGTTTTACCAAACAAGGTTTTAGCTATTCTGTGAACTCTTTCCTAACTTGGTTGTCAAGGAGATCCATGGTATCTTGTATAGTGGGCAAAAATAACCTTCTTTGGCACCTCTAAAAAGCTCTGCTGCCTCCAGAACTAGGAAAATCTTAAACTATATAACCAGTCAATAAAAACTATAGTTAGTGTATAAGCCTCTTTATTCACTTGTGATTTTCATTTGGCTCATGAGGATTCATTCCTGCCTACTCATCATCTTTAATAAGCAAGGTCCTACTTCACAGCTACTATCCTACAGTTACTTGGTGCTTATTGTTTCCTATTTCTCCTTGGAGAGATCTGGGTCCCTAATTAGATAGTAGCAGTGAAAATTTGCAATGGATTTTCTAGAGAATATGAAATCAGGACATTATAGTTCCATTGCTTCTGTCTCTGCAACCCCATTTCTGAAGACCAAGAATTTGACTTCTCAGTTCTTTCCAACAGTACTAAAACAACAACAAAAAGGGAGAGAAAGAGAGACTAAAGCAAGCCAAGAAATCCAACTGGTACTCTAGATAAGGGTCATGGGAAGGACTGGAAGCAGAAATCTCGATGCATCCTCATTTGTTTTGATTGCTCATATTGAAAACCACAGCCAGTTTTCCAATCTCCCACCTCCACTCTGGCTGGGTTAAAGTGGTATGCATTAGGAAGCTTTTGCAGAAATGAAATTATAATGCCAGAAATGAGCCTGGAAAGAATGTTCTCATATCCAAAGGCCGTGTCAGATCTTTCTCATTTTTTTTTTTTTTTTTTGGTAGAAGCCAAATCCCATGAAACAACAACGCATATTCCCAGGAGTGATAAGACATGCCTTTCTTATCAGTGTCACTTTGGATAGAATGTACACGAGTCATGGGAATATCCAAAAAGCTGAATCTACAGCAGGAATGCTGATAGCTTAGCTAGACGTCAGCTTATACCAGTGTTAGTATGTAGTTTAGAGACTGTAGGTGTTTTCTTAATTCTATTAGACAGCCAAAGGTGCCACCTGACAATGACTTCTAAGTTACTCTCATAGTCAGGTCCTAATGGTATAGGCCCTCAAAACATTCCATACATATACACGGCATATAGCACATCTGAAATCACATGTTCAATATCTGTCTTTCCTACATCACTGTAAGTCCCTCCTTTCAAGAACTATGCCTTTTTTGTTCACTGTTGTATCCCTTGGGCCTGGTTCTGTGCCTTGGGCAGATGATATTCAAAATCTGTATATTGAGTAAACGAATGAAAAATGTTTGAGAAAACCTGAAAAAAGAAGACCTCACTGAAATGGGATAAGGGTTAGTGCTGATAAGATCACATGCCCAGTACAGAGTACTATCGGTCTATTTATTGATACTCTCCATTAAACTGGAAATAGTAATTATTTTTATTACTGATTGAGAATCTACAATATAAGCCAAGTCCTTTTCATTCCTTATGCCATTCAATTCTTATAAGAACTATGCGAGGCAATAATTATGTTTCCATTTTGTGGATGAAAAACTGAAATACAGAATATTTATGTTATGTAAGATGAAGCTGCAGAGCACATAGTAGGCTCCTGCCAACGACTTATTAAAAAAAAAACGAATGAAATGGAACAACTGGAATTTTGCCAACGACTTACTCAAAAAATGAATAAAATGGAACAACTGGAATTTAATCAGTTCTATGAATCCCAAGGCCTATGTACTTTTCATTCACTGTATTTCACTCCCTCCCAGAAAAGATATTTAGATGAATTGTGCCTGCAGAATGTATGTACCTCCATAATACTGAGCTAACTATGACTAAACAAGTTTTTGCAGAGATAGCTGAGTTGCTTCGGGAGTGGTACTCTGACCTTCTACATCATGAGGAAAAGATGAGCTCAAAAAGATGGAATGAAAATCCACTGGGGTGAACTTACTGGGTAAAAACCTTGGGAATGAGTTTTCCACCTTCCAAGAGCAAAGCACAAGAAACCCTACTAAGGGTTTCAGCATCATCCCGATGGGAGTGAAGAGCAGCACCCCCGCAGTCTAGTGGTTGGGAACAACCCTCAAATAAATAGCAAGGAAGAGGTACCAGTAGCAAGACATGGCTGAGGCCAAAGCACATCTGAAAAAGAAGGAGCAATTGTGGGAGAAACACCGCAGCTGGATTTAACATCCACGTGTAATTAGTTGGATTTGTCATTTTTTAAAAATTCATTTTAAACTAAAACAACAACTCTTTACCCATTTCTCCCACCTTTCACTTGCCTCTGCCCACCTCCCCCCACTTCTGGCAACCACGAATCTATCCTCTATATTTATGAGTTCAGGTTTGTTTGTTTTTGTTTTTGTTTTTTTAATTTCACATATAAGAGAGATAATACAATATTTGCCCTTCTCTGCCTGACTTATTGCATTTAACATAATGCCCCGGAGGGTCCATCTATGTTGTGGCAAATGGCAAGATTTTATTCTTTTTTTTATGACTAATATTCTAGTGTGTGTGTGTGTGTGTATACACACAAACACAATTTCTTTATCCATTCATCCATTGGTGGACACTTAGGTTGTTTCCAAATTTGTCATCTGCGCACCGGTGGACTTGCCTTCAGAAAACTTGGGAAATGTAAAATCCCGGTCAGGCTTCTGATATTGGCTACTGAGGCCTGGTTCTTGGGCTCTGGAAACCTGTTTGGAGAAAGCTGACCTGGAAGGAATAGGTGGTTTAGGGAAGAAATGCAGCTTCTAGTGGTTGGGGCAAAGTGAACTTAATTTCTCTATTTCATTTCTTCCATGCTTAACTCTAGGTCATTGGTTCGGGTTTCTGTGCTCCCTTTAGTGATTGAGCTTACCTCCCACATAGGTCCCTATTCCAGAAGACAAATAACAGGGAAAGAACTCATTGCTTCATGGCTGACTTGAAACAGAGACCAAGGACTAATAGTTGAACTGAATTTAGTGATTATGGGCTGAATTGTGTTCTGCCAAATTCATATATTGAAATCTTAATCCCCAGTAACTCAGAATGTAACCATGTTGGGAGATAAGGTATTTAAAAGGTAATTAAATTAAAATGAGGTCTTTATGGTGAACACTCATCTATTATGACTGATATCCTTATAAGAAGTAGAGGTTAGGGCATAAACATGTTTAGAGGGAAGACCATGTAATGATACTGGAAGAAGAGGGACATCTGTGAGCCTAGGAGAGAGACCTTAGAAGAAACCAACCTTGCTGACAACTTGATCTTGGACTTCTATACTATAGAACTGTGAAAAAATAAGTTTCTGTTCCTGAAGTTACCCAGTCTGTGTCCCAGTCTGTGGGACTTTGTTTTGGCAGTCCTAAGACTAATATAGTGGTCCAAAGGTCTGAAGATATTGCGTGAAGATTGAGAGAAGATGGCACGGGAACGGGGGGAATTATGGACCACCTCTGGCACAAATTTTGCCTGCATAAGTAAAGGAAGTCATCAGATTTTGGTGTACTTTGAACACATGCCAAAACAGAAAGTACAGCTGTTCATAAAGAATATATAATGGAAATGACAGTCATGGCTATTTGGAAATATCTATTATAATGTTATCCAGTCTGTTTCAAGTTCTGTACAAATATCTTTTCTTCAATCCTCATAACAGCACTCTGAGGCAGGAAGTCTAAGTATCCCCATATTATAGATAAGGAAACAGTCACAGAGGGCTAAGTAATTTGCTCAAGGTCACCCAGCTAGTGGAAAAGCTCAGGTTCTGACAGATGAATAGATTAAATTAGGCTCAGAGGTGTTTAATGGCTCAAAGGTGTTTTGTAGTTATTCACACTAATAAAATAAGCAAAGACATAGCAGATATGGGATGTCTAATCAGCTCTTCTACATTCAAATGTTGTCTTTTTACCATTCCTCCCAGACTGCAGTGAGTCAGTCAGACAAATGACATTATGCACCCTGTGTGTTTTCACCGCTCTTCTGAAAAGGAACAGCCTGTTATAAACAGGAGCTTTAAGACATTCGCAGTGGTCAGCTAAAGATGGACTCCTTCAATTTTATTTTTGTTTCAACTTTCTTCCTCATTTCTGAAACCCCTCAGAGAAAACTTTCGGCTTATGTTGAGTATTTATTATATATGATTAATCCTAGAACTGGAATGCCATGATATAAGGCTATAATCTTTAACTACTGATTCATGCCCAGCTGGTGCTTAATTTGTATTGCAACCAGCAGTGTAGAAACATGTTTTTTTTTTTTTTCAGCCTGAGTAAACATGAATCCAGGATCAATATAGATTAGAAACTGTTTACAATTAACAAAGCATGAGTTCTATGACATTATAGAGGAAAAAGTAAAGCAAGAGTTTTTATCTAAAATTTATCCAAGTGTTGAAATGCCTGAATAAGTTGTTACAGAATTATAAAATTGTGTATTAAATGTCTTCTAGATGTACCTGTGTTAAAACACACATACACATTCAGAGAAAGAAACTTTTTGAGAAAAAATATTTGTTTTGATTAAGGATAAGATATTTGGTGAAAGTATCAAGCACATTACAAATGAGCTTGAAAATGACAAATGTTTTTGTGTATATGTAACCTCATCCCTATTTGTGTGACAATAACTGTAGATTTCATGTGTTCTATGGAAATCTTTGCGAATGGGCTGAACTTTTAACCGTGTATTTACTCACTTATTCAATCTTCTATTTATCCATTCAAAAATATTTATGGCTGGCTTACAGAACTGGAGGTATAGCAGTGAATATGACAAAACATGTCTCCTCTGCCCAAAATCTTAGCATTTAGGGAGGCAGTAAGTCATCAAACAATCAGAGGAATGCAGTGTTGATGAATGCTATGAAGGAGAAGTAAATGGTTCTGTAAATACAAAACAGCTGGGCCTAACTAATGCCCAAACAAAATTATTTCTCAGATTTGTTTTAAGAGGTGCCAGTAACTAGGAATGAGAACTGAAAAAAATAGGCACACATTATACTACAACTATTTCCTTTCACTACCTTTATAAAACTTATTTTTGTAGTTGCCTGAAAATATAGACTAGTCTAGCTTAATGGTCTTACAAATTGCTTATTCACTATTATTCACACTGCCATCAAGTTCACATTAAACCAAGAAGAAAAATGATTTAAAATTTTCTTCTCCTGTTTGGTCCTCTGGACACTCAATGCCATCATTTGGATCTGTCAGAGCACCTTTAGCAGAAGAGAAATCAGAAAAAGGTTGCAAAGTCCAGCTACTCTCAGCCCTTTCCAGACTCCATTCATTGTTTTCAGATCTATTCTTACTCATTTAGCTGTTGATTTCATGGAGTCTGAACTGTATGTCCATGACTCAAAAGTATGGTTCAGGAACAGTGAGCTGCTTCCTTAGAACTGAGAGTTAATTTAGACTCTTTGAAAACTAAATTGATATTTTTTCATGTGGAAACAATGAGTTCTTTCTTAGTCATCTTATGAGTAGAAAGTCATTTAATGAGTAAAAAGTAATTTATCCAGTAAATGTATGAAGCTCTAAAAAGGTTTAAGGGAAATAGGGATGGGTGGGAGTAAGGGAGAGAGGAAGAGAAGTAGATTTTGAAAATCAATAAAAACTACTATAAGCAAAAGCATTTCTTTTTTACTAGCTGACTTTGCTTTGTCAAACTAAGCTCTAGCCAGATAATCATAGTTACTGTATAGTAATGAGATTTTTTATTGTACTGTAACATACCCCAAATAAATTTTATTAGAACTTGTTATTGATATGTAACAAATAGCAGAAGCTCAAGCTGTAATAAGCCAATGTTTTAATATTTTTTCTCAGTATTTTAAAGCATTAGTATCTTTTATCAATGTAAATATCTGAAACCTGTCTGTTGGAAAAATAAGCAAAAGGGAGAAGAAGTTAAAGATATTTCCATTTGAAAGCTTGTAATTTTAACAGCAACTAAGTATAAAAGATAAGACCTCTACAGTTTTCTAACTCTCTAATGTCCAGTCCTGAATCCTATCTAAAAAGTGCTACATGACCTAAAAGAGGGACTAATAAATGATTCACACTTAGCAGAAAATAATAATAATAATAATAAAATATTCAGATTTTAGCTTCTGGCAGATTGGAAAGATGTATTTTTACATTGACTAACCTTTACTCAACATTAAATTAGAAAATTAGATATATATTATTAGATGATAAAAGAAAATATATTATTAGATGATAAAAGAAAATCAATGAAAAGACACCAGGAGTATAAATTCATGGAATTCAAGCAAAACTGTATCTTATTATTATGGTGAAAAATAAGCTACATGTGGATTAAATAAAATAGATATTTTATATGAACTTGAAGAAACTTGTAGTTTATTGAATATGTAGCCTTGTTCAAAATGCCAAGTATTACAAATTACTGTTGCAATCACTGTTTTGCTCCAAGAGAAGACAATTAAACAAGAGTGATGTGGTTTAGAAATAGGAAATTTTGAAGACCAATGACTTTATAATAAAATTTAAATGAGGTGGAATAAAATACATCCTGGACTGGAACTCAAGAAGAGAAGGATCTAAATACTAACTAGCTTTTTGGGCTAAGTTCACTTCCATAAGCATGAAAAATTGATATAATTATGCCTTTCTACCCCCAGAACAAACAAACTAATCTATAAGAAGCTCTTCTTGTCCCTCAGGGTAAAGGTAATGAAATTCACAGGATGACTTCAAGCCCTAAGCTCATGGTAAATGGAAACACCCGATAAGGCTCCATTGTCACCTACCACATGGAGGTATGAAATAGCTGTTTCTCTCCCCTAATTGGTAGAGATAATTGAGAGGACATGAACATTGAAGAAAGAAAACGGTCTACTGAGTTACGAATGCTTTGGGGAAAAAAAACTTTGTATCGTATCTTCAGTCATTTAAATCGGTGCAACTCTTTCTGAAAGGAATTGGTTGCTATAAATCAAGGATCATAAAAATGTTTAAATCCATTGATTTAGTCATCTTATTTATTCTAAAGAAATAGTTGAAAAGAAGGTAAAAATCATATGTGAAAAGATGCTAAATTATCTATTTATTACAAATTTCAGTATAATAATATACATAGTGGAAATAATTTATATATCCAGAAATAGCAGTGTACTCACGGTACTCAGGAAGAATACTAAGCAGTCATTTAAAGTTATTTTATTATAAAGGTTGTGTGGCTACATGAATAAATGCATACAATATTTAATAGAAAAATGTAAATATTTTATATACAAGATAATTGCAAATATATATGCAGAGAAAAAATGTAAAGGAAATGCAAAAAATATTTACTAAATGTTGACTTTGTTTCAAGTCTTGTTCTAGGAATTAAGAGAAAACAGTGAAAAAGATAAATAGGGCATTATTCCCTTGACATTTACATTTAGCAGAAGAAAATAAAGAAAGAAAGAACAGATTGGATAGTTATAGGGGCTATGAAGAAAATGATTTTGATACAGTATCTGGGGAGGGGGTTATTTTAGATGGAAAGGTCAGGGGAAACCTCTCTGAGAAGATAGACTGTAACCAGAGATCCCGAAACTCTGAGGTCTCCTCTTGGCTTTGTGAGTAACAAGTCTTGTTATCTCTCACTCTCTCAGGTCCTCACTACCAAGTGGAAGTAATGATGTTACCTGCCTCTGAGAGTGAGTCATTCTTGTGTTCACGGGCTAAGATTTTCTCTTGCAGGAACAGAGTGACTGGAACTCCAGCTTGTTTGCTACAAATTCTACCCTCCTATGTTGCATTTCTTGGGAGCAGTTATCTGGTCAGCCAGCTTTTAGAGGCTCAGCCAAAGACCTGCTGACATGAGTGAGAGTTCTTGAGTCTCCATTTCACCCAGTCTCCAGTTAAAATCAGAACCAAACGCTAACCCTGTGTAGCGACTACTCAACCTTGTACTGCATTTGAGATCACTTCCTTTTTCTTTTGTCTCCCCACTGTTCTCTTTGCATGCTTCTTTCTCAGGCAGGTTTCCTCCAATGTTGAGCTGGGTGATTCAATCCTGAGGAATCCCTCACAGAGGACTCAGATGCTAGAGTTAGCTGCCAGCTTTCCTTACAGGCAGACTATACACAGTGGGGTGGAACGAGGAACTGTGAAACAGTTTGCCCTGCTGGGCCTAGCAGCAAAAAGAGTAGAAAGGCACTTTCATACTGAAGATTTTTATTAGTTTTTCTCATGTTAAACCTGGATCCTCCCACTCATCCCCCACCCTCCCATAAATGGTAAACTCAAAGGCCATGTGGTCGTAAAGCCATTCGAACTGGTAAAATCCAGCAGTGAGATGATGATGGCCTTGATTTGGGCTCCTGTTTGTAGTGCATATGTGGAAGCAGCCCAGGTGTCTATCTCTTGTGAAACTCACAAACATTTCTCTCTGTCTTTCCACTGTAATGGCCTGAAGTACTTCAAAGAGAGAGCTGATGAAATAGGGTTTTAGATCCACCCACCAGACTGGGAGTTTGCACAGAGCTATAGGCTGAGTGGGTAGTGAGTTGCCGATATTATTGAATGTAAGGGTGATCCCTCATTTGAGTTGAGATTCATATTACTTTTAAGAGTATGAAACTTGTATTGGTGAAGAGACAGCACTCTTGGCAAACTTGAAGAGTTAAAATAATGCTGTTCCCTAAAACCTTTCCAGTCATACACAGGCTCTCTGTAGCCAAGCCAGTGTGTGTCTTAGCCACAGAGACAGACTGCTCCCCGCTTGCATGGTACCCACATGGGAGGAGGGAACGTGTGGATAGGGATCTGGGTGGAGAAGGAATGAACGATAGGAGTGTTGTCATCTGGTGGAGGCAGATGGACCTCACCAGGAGGTCTGGAGGGATCAGTCTTATGTAGGAGTTCTCTGCAGATAACTTACTGATCCCCAGATAAATTCCTCTCCCTAGTATGTAATGTCTGAATGAATGCATAATCTACTGCATTGCATTGAAAGCCATAAAACTAGTCAGGTGTTCTTGCCCGGTATCATTTGTCCTCTCTAATCCTACTGAATCTTTAACAAAACAGTAATAATTCTAATAATAATCTATTTTGCTGGACTTTATTTTTATAGGTGTTTAAAAAAACTAAATGTACTATGATAAATAACAAATTAGAAAATGTTTTACACTTTCTGTGTACAGAGTATCTGGTTTTTAAGAAGATTTGAGATTGAATCTGCTTAAGTGTATTCACCACGGGTAATTTTATACATTTCCTCCCCCTACCTTCTTTGTCTTTATATTTGGCTGTTTCTGAGACCGTGGTTGCCTCACACCTGCTTGATATTCTAGCTTTGTCTCATCTTATCAGAATGCTAACACTGTGCTCAGTGCAGCTTCAGGTTGCGACTTTTAAATAACTGTATGGAGTTGTTTAGGATATATACTATAGGATATATACTATATTGCATTGTTTAATTTTTTTTTTCCCCACAGAAGATACTCTTTTGGCATCTCTTCATCTTTCTTAGTTTTATTTTGCTGTGAATATAATGTATTCTATCAATCCATGAGTCATTTCAATCACTCAGAAGGCTGTGTATTTAAAAGTTGTTTGGCAAGGAATCAACATAATGCATATTCAGTCATCTGGTCCACCATCTGTCACAAATACGTTATTTGGTTACCACTAACGCTTTGATACGGATTAATTCATAGGGCTTTATAAGAATCAACCTTAGAACAGAACCTCGAAATGCAGTCTGTTTTGCTACAGCTCGTCTTTATAATAAAACTCAGACACACAGATTTGTTGCTTTTTCTGTGCTTAAAACACCAACTTGGGCAAAATCACTATTATGGATTACAGTCTGGTTTGCTTGTATTATATAAACATAAGCCAAGTATTTCACTGAGATTGTTCAATTTATATATATCATCTCAGTCAGACTGGGCTCAAAATCTTACCTCCTCCCAAAAGTCTTCCATAATTTTTACCTGCTTCTAAAAATTTTTGGCTCTATCAACAGAGTACTTTTACATGGAATGTGTATGAGATTTAACCAAGTGTACCCTAATGGGAAGGTTTGGGGGGCTTATTTAAATGGTCACATCTTATAGCTTCTCTACGTATTGGTGGTGTGTTCTTATGGGAGCTTCACTTCAAAGATGGCCTTCAACAATTTCTCCCCTCTGTATGTTCATGTTGATGGTCACATCAAGAAGTAGAGCTTTGTTTTCACTCCCTAAATGTGGACTAGCCGACAGAAAGCAGAAGTGGCATACTGGGATTTTTAAACCTAGGTATGAAAAGGCCAGCAGTTTCCTTTTGAAATGTTCGTTATCAGGACGATCCCTCTCAGAACCCAGTTTCCATGCTATGAGAAGCCCAGGCCACATGAAGAGGCCATTTTACTCCAGTTGACATCCCCAGGTGAACTCCCAGCTTAAAACCAGCATTTACTGCCAGTCCACTTGACATTCCAGCTAAATAAGCCCCCAGATGACTACAGCTCATTGCTGAAAACACATGGAACAGAAGAACCATCCAGCTCAGCCTAGTCAACGCAAAGAACCACGAGAAATAATGAAGTGGTTGCTCTTTTACAATATTAAGTTAGACGTTGGATAATATTAAATAAATAAAACCCTGTGCCTACAAGGAAGCAGAGTCTCCAGTGGGCAGAAATCTTCTGTGAGGAAAAAAATATTGCTAATCCTAAGAATAAAATTTACCAAGAAATTTCATGGGCCTATCAATAATTGGGGTTTCATAGAGAACAAAAACTCTATCAGAGTTCCTTACTCTGGGACAGGAGGAAACAGATGGGGATTCTAGGAATATCTGCATTCTTGCTCATATCAATATTATTTCTGTACTTGTCGATACATGATTTTTATATTTGCTTTGTAACTTTCAGCATTTTCTTCCCTTTCTACATTACAAGCTATTCAGAATTATGGGAACAAGTACAAGTTTCTTCCCAGAGTGTAACATTGACACTATGCTTGGGTCTCCTGTAGCCTGTTTTTCTTCCTATAAGATGGGAATAACGATACTTATTTTGCAAGATGTGTAAGGATGAAGTGACTAGACAAGTGTTTTATATAATATCTTAAATATACTTTCAAATTTATGTTTTATATCTAGGGTCTTGCTATATTCTCTTCTTTTTTCTTTGTCTTGTATATTATGAAGACTTGACATGTTTAAATGATAAAAATTTTTATTTAGGTTTGGAAACAATGCAATATTTATTACAATTTTTTCCTGGAGGGGGTTTTGGCAGTATATAAATGGATACTATTTGCCTCGTTTGATAAATTATAGCAGCAGGACAAACTGAACAGTCTCAAGGCAAATAGTTTCCTGAAGTGAATATGATTAAACTCAGTAGGGGGGTGATGGATCACTGACTCTCCTAAAAGTTTGGATACACAACCGTTAAAATGGCCTTCCTAGCCAGGCAAGGCTAAAGTATTACAAATGACTCTGGTACATTGTAATGAAACTAACCTGACTAGGTCTCTTCAGGAAACAGGATTTTTAAATGGTACCTTTTTGTAACCAAGTACAACACTGAGACTTGTAGTTTCTCGTTGTACTGTTTTCTCATTATTTATAAATTAAATGCATTTAAGTAATTCAGACAATAGTGTCTTGTGAACCATTAGAATTGAAACTTTAAAAACTGTGAGATATTAGTATCCTTCTAACTTAACATGAGATGCAAGAAACCTGAGCTCTTTGTTGTCCAAACTTACCTGTAAGGAAATTATATTTGTCAACTTCTCAGATCCTTCTCCATGTCTCAGAAAGTGAACTCTTCTGTGAGGAAAACTCTCTCCCAGGATTTCTTGACTTGCATGCCATTAAAGATAAGTGAGTCAGTGCTCCCAAATAATTTTACTACTTTTAAAGGAGCCCAATATATGAAAATTTAACTAAACAGATCAGCCTGGAGTTGTTTTAATATAAAAGAATTATTTGCCTTTTCTTTTCCTCTAAATGGCAAATTTCTTTGAAGTTTTTGAAGATGAACTCAATTTCTGAAACATACAGGGAACACGTGAGTTTTTCAGGCACGGCTGTGTATTTTATAGTTCAAATTTATGTACATAGCTGGATACTATTTAGGTATTTGGAAGAGCAGGTGAGTTCTGAGTACCTTCCCAGAGAACATGATCTGGAGGCACACAGGGAAATGAACCAGGGAATAAATCACAGGAAATAATCACTGGACTCACTATTCCTCAGAAATAAGTTGCTTCCAGATTGGAAGGGGGACGGGTCTTTCCTGCACTTCCAGAGTACCTGAGCCGACACTGTGATGTACAAAGAAGAGCTAAGGTTCTCTTTTCTGTTTCAGTGCTCTTTATTTGACTTTTCATCTACCTGGAATGCTTTTTCTCTCAACTTTCTCACCCAGATTCCTATTTATTTGTCAGGTTTCAGCCTAAATGTCACCCCTTCAGAGAAGTTTTCCATCTGAAGAACATCCCCACCCTCTCTGTACCACACCTCTCTTCATTTACCTTGTAGCGGCTCTTGCCATCTATAATCCATCTTCCCACTAGGATATGACCTCCCCCAAAGCAAAAATTACCTCATTGATCTGTTTACAACCTCAATTCAAACACAAGAGTATTTACATGAATATTTGTCAAATAAATGAATGAATGAGCCTTAGATAAACTTAACAAGTGTATACCTTCAGAATGTGCTTATAAAACCTCATCATCTACAAAATCATGGGAGAAAGGTAGTATGTGGATACACGGAGACTCTTTAGGGAGACGAGATTCATTTCTTAATTTTGTGCATGTGGTTGCCTACTTTGTAGATTTTCTTTGGTTAGCTTTAGATTTCAGAACACCTCCTGTCATCACGTAGAACATGTCTTGATTGCCTTGCTCAGCTCTGATTTGATATGTGCTCTCTAAACACTCAATTTAATATTAGTTAATCCAGACATAATTGAGAAGGGAGATGAGCTGCTACTGGTACAGATGCACGTATCCCCCAAACAAAAAACAAACAAACAAAAATAATGAGCAGGGAAAATTCCATGCATTGCTGTGAGAAAAAAATGGTCTTAGAAACAAAAGATCTGAGTTTCAGGCCTTGCTCCACAGCTTGTATTCCCTTAAAGTCACATGGCCTCTTTGAGCCTTAATTTTGTTAACTGTAATGTGTTTGTTAACAAATTATGTCCTAATTTGTTCTCAGAGTTTCTGTGAGAAATGCATGGCATGGAAAGCACTTGGAAGACTGCAAACTCTCTATCCATAAAAGGAATTGTTTTTAAAATATAATTTAGATATTAAGTTCCATAACATGTAAACAAAAGCCTGCGAAGTGAGAACATAGCATTATACACAAATCCCACCTTCTCATATGGTCCTGGCCACTGAGAAAGTCAATATTATATGTTTTTCCAACAAACATGTATTAAACATTTCTATGTTCCAGGCTTTAGGGTAGACATCAGGGGTCTATGATGGCATAGTATCTGTCTATGTAGCTTACAATCTAGTGGTGAAGATGAGCTGGGAATAGCAAAAGCATGCAATAAATTCTACGTCAGGATTAGTGCTAAGGCAAATTCCAGGTACTTAGGGAAGGGTATGCAAAAAACATTTTTTTCTGAAGGAAATATGTGTGATCCAGTACCTGAAGTAGTTATAGGAGTAATGAAGTTAAAAGGTAGAGGAAATAATGCTTTAAGAGAAGATGGGGTTTTTAAAGTCTAGGAGTGAACATAAGAGATCGTAGAGGTTTTGAGGAAAATAGAAATTGTAGTTATGGATGAAGCTCAGTGTATAAGGTGGGAATTAGAAGGAGCTGAGGTGGGGAAGCTAGATTGGAGCTAGGAACTAATGGAATCTAAACTTTATCGTGAGGTCGATACAGGGATCTCGAAGGATTTCAAAGCATGGCAGTAAAATGAGGTTTTATTTTAGAAGGGTTACTCTGGCTACAATATAGCAAATAGGAAGAGTGGAAATGTTGCAGAAAAATCAGACCAGCAAGAAACCAAGCACCACTCGGAGAGTTGGAGAACTCAGGTTTATTACACTAGTGGTCCCAGAAGAGCTAGTGTGATGAAGATCTGGGCCTTGAGTTCAAACGCAACCTTGCTTTTATAGGGTTTATCCACGCAGTTACATTTAGACAGTTGGCATGGACTGATTGGTTAATTCGTCCTCAGGTGGTTATAGATGTGAGAGTTGCTGTGGGTTACAGGCAGTCACAGAGCACGAGATTTTCAGACAGGAACTCAGGCGATGCATCTGTTATCTAGACAGAACAAGCTAAAAGGGAGGATGAGTCTTTAGTTAATTTTGAGGTCACCCTGCCCTTCTGCCTATGCGGCAAACGTATCTACAGAAGCAGAACAAAGCTGATAATGTTAGCCTTTTGAGTGGAAAATTCCTCTTCAACACCAGGGATGTAAGTTAAGAGGTTGATTAAGGAGTCTAGGCAAGAGATTGAAAACAGTGATGTCAGTGGTGATGGGGAGAAATTTAGGTGCTTAGTTTAGTGAGAGAGTGAGACTATATAGTCTCAGTCTCCCCTGCTCTGCAGTTGGTTGAGGCTACCCCTTTCATTCTAAGGTTCAGAATCTCTAAATACTATTGCTCCTATGTTTTCAGACTTCACACTATTTCAAACTCTCAAGCAGGTAGTAGAAGAAAGCTGCAGAGTGGTTTAATTATTTTTATTGGATCTATTTTTAAATATCCCATTGGACTTAGGAAGGAAAGAAACTTGGTGCATAAGAAATTTTGTGCCTGTGGCTTCTTATTCAGAGAAGCATATATATAAAAACTGCACTTTTTGTATTAGATGTGAAATGTGTAAGTTTCTATTTATCTATAAGGTTTGGGGGCTATTTGCTAACTTAACCAAATATTTAGCATTAGATAAATTATAATTGTTACTCACACTGTTAGAATGTAGTAAATATATTTGATGCTAAAACACTTAAAACTATTTACTATTTTTAACTGATTAGGATTTATGGATGCAACAGTCATTATATAAACATTACTTCTTAAAATTGTGGATGTCAAAGGAATGAGAGGTTGTAATGAGAGATCTCCATTAACAGTAATACCTGCCCTGCAAGAGGCTTGTTTGAATAAATCCCTGCTACTGCCCATCTCTTTTCATAAAAATCATGTGTGGAATATATTAAAATGTAAAGATGTATCTGTCTCTTTGTACTTTTCAGTTGCTTAGATTCTAGGTAAGTATTAAGAAAATCCTAGAGTGAAAAAGTCCAGATAGGGAACTTAAATTTTTAGAGAAAAGAAGTAATGGAATAATAATAGTAGTTACACTTATTGAGCATTTACTACTTGTAGACATTGACAAATAAGTGATATAGGTGGAATTTGAACCCAGGTGTACCCTTAAAGTCTACTATAGGCCATTTTCCTGAATTTTTAAATTAGCATCCTACAGTCCACAATATGGTCTAAACTCACATTTTTCTGGCTTTGTGTGGGCTCACATAATATATTCTTATTTGTCAAATAATTGCTAACATTTTAAAGTCAAGTTTCTTTACACATATCTTGAAATTCTAGCTTCTTTTTAAAAAATTGTGAGGCATGACCTAGGTTTCTTGCAGAAAAACAATCAGTTGGAGTTCAGCTTCAGTATAGAACAGTACAGTACAGTGTAGTATAGAGTAGTATAGTTTAAAGTTTATATTTAGTATTTTTCAGTTTAGCATAATTCTTACTAATTCCTATTTCATTTCTATCACTGAAGCCAAATGTCAGTTGCCATTGATGATGAATGCTTGCTTTATAATTTTGCTAAAGAATTAAAAAGTGTTAATAACTTGTTATGTATTCATGTTTCTCCAATGTTAAAAAATTCAAAGAGGGCTGCATATTTAAAGAAAAATGAGAGAAAATATACTTCTTCGAGCCTTTGAAAAGTTCTGCTTATTTACATGAATTTTTGGCCCACTGAATTTGTGATATCTTTCCAGCCTTCTTATTTAACTCATTACAACTTCAGAATGGAGGCCCAGAGAGGCCCAGAAAGGATGCCTGAATATTTTTATAAGCTCCCAGTACTCTTAAAGTAGGTTGAGACTCACTGGGTTACCAACACAGCTGATTAGTGACAGAACTTGGTCTCTGGTCCTAAGTATGGAATACATGTAGATGACTCATGGGAGCAGAGAAGCATGGCTGGCTGTGAAGCCCGCCCCAATGGCAGGACAGGGGAAAAAAGACCTTTTGTGTTTTCCAACATTTTACGTTGTTTAAGCTCTGCTTGTTTCTGTTTACTCTGTTTTGGCAAATATTTTTAAAATCTTGCCAATTTAACACAGCCACTAGCCTATTTATAACAAGACTGCAATTGGGAATAACTGTGTCTAATATTGGTGAGTCATCATCTCTCTCCAGCAAGAAAGACATAATTCACATATAGGGGAGTGATGGAAAGGTGAACCATTTCTTACTGGACTAGAAGTTCAGAAAGTTACTGAGTCATTTTTTCTTCCTAAAAATCAAATGAAAGTATGCTAGAATAAATCTTACAGGGTCCCTCTTATTGACAGCCAAGGGAAGCAAAAACGAGACTATGTAAAAGTTGAAAGGGAGCAAAGAGCCCCATTTTCCTATAAGCGGCAAGTGCACAGGGCATAACAGAGCCTTAGGCTTCCCTCAAGAATTTCACACAGCAGTTTGGGAGATATACTGACAGCAAAGGGAATTAAGTGAGGAATCTGTCTTAAGAGTGGCTTAACTCTGATCTAGCATTTCTCTATAAAACTGATACCTTGTGTGACTGATTGAACATATAGTGAAGATCTGGATTTCATGGTCAAAAAAAAAAAAGAGAGGCATATCAAATTGACCTGTTTGTTTAAATATTTAACTCCCTGGAGGTAAAGCCCTTGAAATTGGTATCTAACTATCAGTTCCATTATAAGCAAATTATTGATCATGTTGAAGTATTCAACATCTTTCAGTATTGATTGATCACTCAATTTGGAGAAAACACAGAGCTAGGCACTCTGGGTTAGTGTCAACTAGTAAATGCTTACTATGATTTCTGAATACCCATGAAATCTCAGAATATTTTAGTGGAGCATCTTAACTTGGTGGAGGAAGGCAGTAGAATTTGTGAACACACATAGTAGAACCACTTAGAACTGTTTAGCTTATAATATTAAATCCCCCTTGTATACTATACCTTACATCTCTGTACTTCAAATGTTTGCATGCAGGGATAAAAGATTTCACAAGTGAAATGACCACACCTGGGTTTTCATGGGTCGTTCTAGTCTATGGAGTTCTACCTATGGATCTAATTGATTCATAGATGAGAAGTGATTTCTTCCATACATTTGCACTCATGTCAATTGTACAATGATTAAGTTATCAATGATAGAATCACTTAGATTTGATCTGAATCTTTGCCCATGTGTATACAAGCTATGTAACCTAGAACAACTGGCACAAAGTTCATAAATTTCAGTTTCCTCATATGCAAAATTGAAATAATAATAGTCTCTACTAAAGCCATTGTGAAGATTAAATGAGATAATATATGTTTGAAACAAACAAATAGTACATGGACCACCATCAGTACTTACTATGAGATATCATCTGCATCTTCATCATTACCATCAAATCTTCACCTACCAAATACTGATTGTGTATAAAAATGTAGCTTTCATAGCCTCTTCTTTTTGAAATCTCTAATCTTTGCAGTTGGAATTTATGTCTCTCTCTGCAACTTTCCTTAGCACTTTGTTTAAACCTTTATTACTCTAAAACAAAATTACAGTCTGGCTTTTAACAGAGAATTTATTTCCCTAATATACAGTGAACTCCTTAAGAGCAGTTTCCATATCTTATTTTTATCTCCATGGGACATATTAAAATAAATGATAGCCAGAACAGGTTTGTTGTATTAAATGCTTCTAGATGACTAGATGCTATTTCTAAGTTGGTCTTATCCTTCTACTACTGAGCACCACTGTGATAAAGATATCTATGATTTAATGAGCTTACAAAAGAAACATTTAGGAAAGGAAAACAGAAAGCAACAACCAGAATATTCATGCATTTTAGTACTATTTATTCCTAGTTGTAAAATAATATTAGAAAGTACCAGAAAATGTCAATAAGTAGAAAAAATATTTACTGATGATCCCTTCACTACAAAGCAATTACAATCTGTTTTTTGACATATGCATTTTTTAGTGTTTAATATATTTTTAACAAAGGTAAAATCACACATGTGTACGCATAACAAAAAATGTTATATTCTCATTTCACTTAATGTTAAGTTAATAAACCCTTCTAATAAAATTAAAATCTCTGCAAACATTATTTTTAATATTTACATAGACAGTCATGTCATTTGTGCATAGAAATTGTTTTATTTCTACTTCCTTTTCAATTTTTATTCTTTACTCTCTTTTTCATTGTGCTGGCTAGAACTTCGAGAACTATGTCAAAAGTGGTAGTGAGGGACATCTTTTCTGTGTTTTTGATCTTAGGAGAAAAGCTTTCAATCTTTCACCTCTAAGTGTGATTTTAACTACAAGTCTTTTTTCTTTTAATCAAGTTGGTCAATTTTTCCCATATTTCTAGTTTTCTGAGAGATTTTATCATGAACATATGTTGAATTTTTTAGATGCTCTCTGTGTGTGTGTTTGCATTAATTGAGTTGATTTTTTTTCTTTAGCCTGTGACTATGGTGGGTTGACTTGCTTTATTTCCAAATATCAAACATGCCTTGCATCTCTGGAATAAATCCAACTTGGTTATTGCCTGTAATTCTTTTTATATATTGCAGAATTCCGTTTGTTGATATATTTTGCTAAGATTATTTACATCTTTATTCATGAGGGTTATTGGTCTGTAGTTTCCTTTTTTTGTTCTGTTCTTGTCATGTTTTAGTACCAGGGTAATGCTAGAGTCATAAAATGAATAGGGAAGTGTTGCCTCTTCTATTTGCTTGCAGAGGTTGTGTAGAATGGATGCTAATTCTGTTTTAAATGTTTGGTAGAATTCTTCAATGAAACGCTTTCAGTCTGGGAATGTACTTAGGAGTTTCTAAATTATTAATTAAATTTTCTTAATAGTTATAAGGTTATTCAAAGTATATGTTTTTTATCTTTGTATTTTTGTCCTTTTAAATAAATGCATCCATTTCATCTGAGTTGTCAAATTTGTGTGTGTAGAGTTGTTTGTGTATTTCTTTAATATCATTTGGATGTCTGCAAGGTCTGTGTTGTTATCCTCTGCCTTATTTCTGATGTACATAATTTGTATCTTTTCACTTTTTTCCTTGTTGGTCTTGCAAGAGGTTTGCCAAGTTTATTGATCTTTGTAAAGAAGCAGATTTTTGTTTTGATTTTTCTCTATTATTTTTATTCATTTATTTTATTTTATTAAAATTATATGTATATCGCATTGTGTGCTCACCATTTTTATTAAAATCATATGTATATCGCATTGTGTGCTCACCATCCAAAGTTAAATTTTCTTCCATCACCAAATATTTGACCCCCTTTATCCTTATCTACATCCCCCCTCCCACTTTCATTTATTTTTCCTCTTATCTTTATTGTTTCCTTTCTTCTGCTTTTTTTACATTCATTTTGCTCTTACTTTTCTATATCTTGAGGTGACAATTTCCTCTTTTCTAGTGTTAAAATTAAGTGTTGTTAATTTACTTGTTAACATTGCTTTAGTTGTTCCACATATTTTAATATTTTGTTTTGTCTTTATTATGCAGTTATATGTATTTTTTACTTCTCCTGAAATTTTCTCTTCCACCCATAGAGTATTTAGAGTTGTGTTCATTAGGTTCCAAGTATTCTGAGATTTTTATATAGTCTTTCTATTTTTAGTATCTAATTTGATTCCATTGAGGTTAGAGAATACACTCTATGATTTTAATTCTTTTGTAATTCTTGAATTATGTTTTGTGGCCCAACATATTGTCTATCTTGGTATATGTCTGTAGGTGCTTGAAAAGAATGTGTCTTCTGCTATTATAGAGAGTTCTACGAATAACAATTAGATTCTATTGATTAATAGTGGTATTGCATTCAATATACTTGCTGATTTTCTGTCTAGTTATATAAATTATTGTGATAAGGTGTTAAAGTTCCTGCTTATAACCAGATTTGTCTATTTCCCTCTTCAGTTCTATCAGTTTTTCATATTTTGCAGCTCTGCTGTTTGGTGCATACAAATTTAGTACGACTTTGTCTTCTTAATGGATTGAACCTTTCATAATTACAAAATGTCCCTCTGTCTCTAATAAGTCTACTTTACGTAGTGTTAATATAGCCACCTCTACTTCTCTTTGGTTATAGTTGCATGATGTATCTTTTTACATTCAACTTGCCTATATCTTTATATTTTAAGTTCTTTTTTGTATACAGGCTTATGTTTTTTAATTTACTTTGCCAATTTTTGTCTTTTAATTTGTGTATTATACTTAGTATAATTATTGTTATATTCAAGTTTTTTATTTTAATATTTGCTCTCTGTTCTCTCTGGTTTTTTTTGTTGTTGTTTGCTTGTTTGTTTGTTTCTCTTTTTCCTTTTTCTTGATTCTCTATGGGTTATAGACATACCCTCTCCCTGTGGTGTTTGGCTGGAGTACAGCAGTTATTATCTATCTTGCTATACCGCCTCTTTCCTGGTCCTTTTGCTGGAGATAACAGGCTTATTTGGGCTGTTGTTGTTGTTGTTTGTTTCCATTAATGTTTCTGGTTCACTGGCTTCTTCAGCTGTAAGTCTTGGATATACAAGGCAAAAAGAAAACCCAAGGAACTCATCACTATGTTGTTCCATGGGTCCCAAGTTCCCTAGCTTATCTGCATTCTTCTCTCTACCTTTCAGAGCCCTCCTAAATTTATCTATACATTATGCCCAAGTTTTTTAGTTGTGCTTAATGAGATAAAACAGGAGAAAGTGGATCTATCTACTTTCCCAGAAATAGAAATCTAAACACAAATATTTACATGGGTAAGATCTGTATGTTAACAACTACAAAGCATGGATGTAAAAAGTCTAAGACCTAAGTAAATGGAGAAATATACAGTGTCCGTGGCTTGGACGACTCAATATTGTTAAGATATCAATTCTATCCAAACTGATCTATAGATTCTGTGCGATCTCAATAAAAATCTCAGCCAGATTTTTAATAGAAATCAACAAATTGGTTCTAAAATTCACATTTGAAAAAGAATTTAGAATAGCTAAATAAAATTTTTTTAAATGAACAAAGTTGAGGAATTCACACTATTGATTTCCAGCCTTGCGATAAAGCAACGGTAATCAAGACAGAGTTGGTCCTTTTGCCAACTTTGGAAAAACACGTACATTAATGGAAAGTAGTAAAAAATCTAAAAATAGATCCACACATCTATGGCAATTGATCTTCATAAAGGTATAAATGTAAATCAATGCAGAAAGAATAACCTTTTTAACAGCTGACACTGTACCTGTATATAAAAAATTAAATCAATCTATAACTCACATTATATACAAAAATTAATTCAGAATCTATTACAAACTTAAATGTAAAATCTTCACCAAAGAAGATATAGAAATGACAAACAACCATGTGAAAAAGATCTCAATATCATTATACATTAAGAAATAGAAATAAAAACCATAATGAAATACCATTTAGAACTTAGATAACCTTAGAATGGCTTTAAAAAAAATCTGGTGAGGTTATGGAGCAACTTAAACTCTCATACATTGATATGAAAATGCAAAATGGCACAACAACTTTGAAAATCAGTGTAGCAGTTTCTTATAAAGTTAAATATAAACTTACATAAGACTCAGCAATCCCACTTCTAGGTATTTGCTCAAGTGAGATGAAAACATATGTTTATAGAAAAACTTGTTCACAAATGTTCATAGAAGCTTAATTTATAATTATCCCAAATTGAAAACAATCCAAATGTTTATCAACTAAAGAGATAAGGAAACATAGTACACTATGGGACACTACTTAGCAATAAAAGGAATAAATTACTGATGCAGGTAACAATATGGATGAATCTCAAAAGCTTTATATCAAGTTAAATTAGCCTGACTCAAAGGGTTACATACTGTGTGATTCTATTTCTATTACACTGTGGAATAGAAAGAAAAAACTGGTAGCTGGTTTCCAGGGACCAGGGTAGGGACACAAAGTAATTTCTGATTAATGGAAATGTTTAGTATCTTGATTATGGTGATAGTTCTATAGGACTGCATGTGATTGCCAAAACTTGTGTAATTGAATACTAAAAAAGGGTAAATGTTAAACTCCAATTAGAAATATATTTTAATAGTCACCTGGATCTCAGTATTATAGGAAAAAATGGATATATTGAATTAAAAAAGCCTCATAAAAATCAGAGTTAAAGCATGATATTTGTGACCTTCAGTGCTCAGTACCTTGTAAGTCACTCAATAGCTGTTGAATGAAGTTTTTGAGTGGGAAACAGTTCAGTCATATTTCCATCTTGTAGCAGCAGCATCTTATAAGCAAAAGAATTGTGGTTAACTTGAATATGTAGATGCCTATTGGAAAAAAAATACTCCATGCAGTGTCAATCATTTTCAAAGTGAAACACTCTAGGACAGCATTATCATGAAAAATTATGAATCTCTTACTCATTGTTCAAATTTTATTGATTGGATCATCTGTATTGATTGATTTTTTAAATTATGTATCAGAAATAATATGTAAGTACAGAAGTAAATTTACCTGTCATTTAATAAACAATATCATCTTCTATTAATAGATAGGTTTTAAAAACCCCAAAATATTTTTAGTTCCATTATAGTTTTCATGAGCTATTTATCATCACTGAACTTTATTTTATTTTTTCATAGTGCCTTAACTTGAAAAGTATTAACATTGCTAAAGAGGAATATTTCATTAGGGTCTCTTTAGCTCAAAGAGGCTTGAACAAATTTCAGATAGGCCAATGCCCCTTTGCTATTCTTGGGACTGTTTGTGAAGTGTCAAGTACATGACTATTGAACAGAGAGGGCTATCTATTGATAGGTTACTCAGTAGTCAGTTAACAAATATTTATTGAGCTCTTTCTCTGTAAATTCTGCAACATGGACCTCATCCCCATAGGCATAAAAGTCTGTCCTAGCTGTCTGCTGGAGTTGCACACTACCACATATGGCTGTCTGGGTGACTCAACCACCACTGCTTAAGCAAATTATGTTTTTATTTTATGCCCTAGGAACATAAAGGGGAAAAAAATATCAATATTGTCTTCACCAACATAAAAAAAAAATGCTTTCGAGTGTCTAGGAACTTTTGAAAACTGATAAGAAGTATAATATAGTAAAAAGAGAATGGCTTTGAAATGAGACCAACTTCGATCCATATTCTAAGTTATGGGGCTGTATTTTGCTTTTATACTTTTCAGATTCCTCATTTAAAAAGAGTAAGTTATAATATCTTCCTCATAGTATTGTGAGTGTCAAATGTGTAATATTTTTGAAAGATGATGAAAATACAGATTCTAAGTAGTAACTTATAGTTCTTTATCCCTTTCTCTAGGCCTGAACTGTGGGTTAGGTTTATCTTTGTGGACCTTATGATTGGGAACCTAAAACAAGCACATAAATACACATTGAAGAACATAGTATAGCCTACAGGCACCTC
Source organism: Pteropus vampyrus (assembly GCF_000151845.1). Classification (NCBI taxonomy): domain Eukaryota; kingdom Metazoa; phylum Chordata; class Mammalia; order Chiroptera; family Pteropodidae; genus Pteropus; species Pteropus vampyrus. Next base: position 3,024,488 of record NW_011888920.1, read on the forward strand.
TTTGTAAGTTGTCTGCCCCAGAGTGCATTCACCATCTCTCTGGAATTGACCCCATGATCCATATAACTGTTTCAAAACCTGCAAAGTTTTTACATGATCTCCTCCAGCTACATTGCCTTCTATTGGCTCAGAGGAGGCCCCTAACCCAAGAGCATTTGATTTAGAACAGCATCAATTCCTCTCTGTGGTAGAAGCTGTATAATATGAAACCTGGAATCAGTTTTGGTTGTTAAACCCTTCCAAAATTCCATGAGCTAATTTGTTTGATTTTCTGTCACTTTTCAACCAAAGTCATAACTGCCTCTAAGTTACAGATAAGAATTATTTAACAGAGAAGTGACATTTTCAAACTTGCTTTTTTTTTTGAAATGGTAGAAAGGAGTTTGGATTTAAATGAAGAAGCTGGCCCAGAGAGGACATGTGAATTATCCAAGTCACAAAGAAAGTTCTTAAAGTTAAGACTAATTTTGTTTTTAATGATATTTATTATACCATACTTCTATGTACTGTGTGATGGAGTGCCACAAAAATCTAGAACAGGGAGTTCTGTGGCTAAACAGAAAAAATTTTTTTAAGAAAAAAAATCACAAGCTTCTCCCACAGTGACTCAGATATTACAACTTTGCTTCCTTGGTGGTTTTTTTCATGAGGAGCACTGGCCTACAGAGGAGGATGAGAAGCTATGCCCTGCTTAAGCAAAGGTCTTCTATAGTTGATTCTCACTTGATGATTGTTTGATTTTTCTTACACTACACAAAATTGACAATGTGAAAGATGCAGAATTGACAGGGTTTAGTAACTGATTTTATGAAGGGGAAAAGGATAAGATAGGAGTAGAAATGATGCTCATATCTCTGGCTCGGGTTGAAACTTATTGAAATTCATAGAGCTAAGACGCATAGTAGTATCTCTTCAGTTGCAGCCACGTTCTTTCTCTGAACATCATGCCCTTTTCCACTCCTGGAAAGGCGTGCTTGTACTACGCTAGCCTACCTCCCTGGGCCATAATTTATTAAATAGGGATGAACAGTCAATTCAAACAAAGTCAATGATATTTTTTCTCTAAGAAATTTAGACTTGGACTGAAGCTGTTGCTAAAATTGAGAACATATGATTTCAAATGGAGGTGGTGTTGTCATCTACTATGTGTAGGGAGAAAAAAGGAAGTTAGTCCTCAGAGTGAGAAGAGTCAGATATACATAAGGAAGTAGAGGAGAGGGAGGGAGGGAGGGAGGGAAGAAGAAAGGGAGGGAGAATGTAGCTGCCTTGTTTTCCAGCAGTTTTTCTGTTCTTAGCTTTGAATCACTGCTGTGTCTGGCTATTCTCTCTAATCATTGTCTCTGTGATATATATATATATATATATATATATATATAGTTGACCCTTAACCAACATGGATTTAAACTGGACAGGACCATTTATACACAGATTTTTTTCCAGTAAATACAGTAAATGTATTTTCCTTATGATTATCTTAGTAACTTTTTTTTCCTCTAGCTTTATTGTAAGAATACAGTATATAATGCATATAACATACAAAAGGCATGTTGATTGACTGCTTGTGTTATCGGTACAGCGTCCAGTCAACAGTAGGCTATTAGTAAAGTTGGCCCTCCACATCTATGGATTCCCAACTGTAGATCAGTAATTGTTTTTGAACAACAGTTGCTTCAATCCATGGATGCAAAAACTGGGGATATGAAGGGCTGACTGTAGTTAAGTTTTCGGGGAATCAAAAGTTATATACTTGGATTTTCACCTGTGTGGTGGGTCGGCACCCCTAACCTCTGTGTTAGGGTCGACAGCATATTATACCTTTGAGAGGTAAGGGTTATCTTGACTGATTCCTTGCAGGCTGGACGCAGAGAAGGAGTTGGACTCTGACAGACCTCCATGGAAATCCACTATGGCCTAGTGCTTAAAGCAATTAACCCTGATCAAAAACAAGGCTTGGACCCAGCTCCTGACCACACTAACAAAGGGGCTGGGGCCTCCCAATCATCACTACTCTTGTGAACACCCAGCTGCTAGATTGCCATATTGTATGGCTGCAACAAAAAGGCTTGGACCTACCCATTCTGTGGTCACACTAGAGGAGAGATCAGTGCTCACCCCAACATGGGTATTGAGCTGGCAGGATAAAGAAACACAGCCAAAAGACTCAAGTCCCTTCCTTGCAGCCTGTCAGTTGAGTTTGCTTTCTATCTCTGCACTGACCTAGAATGTTATGGGCGACAGTGGTTGCTGCTCCCACGTCCAAGAGCTTTCCCCGAGTCAATACTATTGCATCAGCTTGGTATGTTCTTATCTATGGATCTGCCCTTGTTTTCTACAACAATCTTTATAATGCCTCTCCCTCTTTTTGCTTCAGATATCTTGTGGTTTCTATTATTATCTGCCAGAAGCTTAAAGAGAGCAGGGCATAAATATAAATGTCCATTCTAATATTCCATATTTAGTAAAGGTCACTTCTGTGGATGGCTACAACTCTAACTAAAGCCAAGTGAAAAAAAAATTATTAACTCTTGGTAGTCATGAAAGCATATAGAAATGGTGCCTAAATGTGCTTTTCTACAGTGCTTCCTTGTGTTGTTCTTTAACTGATAACCTGAAACCGTGATCCAAGGAGGTGCAGAGTTGTCTCCACGGATATGGACCTCCACCAAAACTTCAGAAAGTATCGAGAATCAGTGCTCTTGCTCATGTGTTAAAAGGCCTAGTTGACTTCATGGTGGGCTGTGATCCAGGGACTCCTCAGTCCCCCCACCATTTTGTGAAATATTACTTCACCCATTATGAATTCTTACCATGGTAACAGCCCAGAATATAAACAAGGCTTTTCCTTATGTATTTACTCTGTCTCCTGTGAAGTGTCTCAAGGGTATACTTTATCCAAGTAGTTTAACTTTACCTACAGAGCTACTACTATCCTTTTTACATTACGGTAACTTCTCTGTGATAGTGCTCTTCTTACATTTATGATAGATATTTTGAAATTCATCCACATGATGATTTTGATTCTACCACCTAAGTGGTGCCAGTGGTTCTAGATCGGGACTTCTCAGAGAACCATTAGAATTTCCAAGGTGTTGGGTCCATGGGCAGAGGCTGAGAATTACCAGTGATAAAATCTTTTTAAAGTTTCTTAAAAGAATTTTCGCTATTTTTCTTACTACAAAGTAATATACATTCAGAGTAAAAATTATAAACTATAAAGTATACAAATTTTAAAAAATACTTTAAATTTCACTAAAAATAGATGAATTGATGGCACTTTAAGGGAACATATGTACATTCCCTTAAGCAAGGACATATAGATAGATAGATAGATAGATAGATAGATAGATAGATAGATAGATAGATAGATAGACAGACATATAGATAGATAGATAGATATACATATCTTATATATATATAGATATCTTAACTGTTCACTTTTCCTTTGAGCTCACTGTTTTTCTTGCTGTACAACATTCTTGAGTTCTTGTGATTGTCAGCAAAAAAGATTTCATTCTTGTTTTCTTAAAAAAAATCTTTGTTTTCCCTTCACACCCACTAATCAATGATAATTTAGTTGGATATAGAATTGTAATTAAGCATTTTGAAGATAATAATTACTACATCATTTTCTGTCATTTATTATTCTTCATGAGAAATATGCCATACTTCTTATAGTCATTCCTTTGTCTTATTACTCTAGCATTTTTTAAAGAAGATTTTCTGTTTTCTGTTCATTTGTTTTATTTTGTTTTATTTCATTCTATTTTTTAAGTTAGGGATTCATTGCATGTGACTTCGTGGGGTTTTTTTTGTTTTTTGTTTTTGTTTTTCTGTTTAATCTTGGCATTTTCCTCTAAGGATTCAATCTGTCTTCAAATTTGTCCATGGTTAATTTTTTGAACATTATATTGTCTTTCAAAACATTATTAAATGTAACTTGGCAATTCCCATTCTGTTCTTCATATCTCATAACTACTCTTTTGTATTTTCAACAATAGAAAAAATAAAAGAAATTTCCCTATGCTGCTTTCTGGATAATGTACTCATATCTATTTTTCAGTTCAATAATTCTCTCTTCATTTGTATCAACTCTACTGTTTAAATAACCACAGACTGTTATTTATTTTTATTTTTATTTTTATGTTTTGCATTTCTAGGCTTCCATTTTACTGTGCTTTAAATCTGCCATTTTGCCTCATTAAATCTATTCTTTTCTAATCTTTTGAACAGTTTGAAAAATTTATCTTAAAGTCTCTTTCAATGGCCCTATTATTCTGTTGTTCCATGGGTTTTATATTAATTTCTTTGCTTTAAATTCCAGCATGTCTCACATTTTAAGCAAGATGTGTAGCTCAAAAATTGCATTCTGCATGAACTGTCATTTCCATTGCCACTAGAGCCCCAGCTAAGCGGCTCAGCTTTGTGCCATGTCCTTGGACTAAGCAGCTGAGGCCTCCAAGCCCTTATTCATGGAAGTGACAACTAATCCTGGACTCCTGTATTGATAGTTCCAGATGCTTTTCTGATCATAAGCCCTGTAGCCCCATGTTCAGCTATTCCATGTGGTCATTAGAACCGCTAACTCAAAGTCTATATACCTGGTTAATCTTCTCACTCCTATGAGTTACCTCTTAAATTTTGGCACTTAGTTTTGATTCTGCTTATTTATTTTATAAAATAATATTTTTTCTATCATTCTATTTATGTGAAGGGGAAGGGGTATTTACTTTTTAACTCAGGTCATAGTGATAAAAGTCTCCATGACAAACTCTTTAGATTTCCCACTGACATCTTTAATTCTCTAAACAAAAGTACAAATTAACTAAACTATTGTTCAACTTTTTATTGAATAAAGACAAAATTGTTCTAGTCAGTTGTGTTACTTGTTATTGTCAGTCAATATTAGCTGAGATAACTAAAGGAGGACTACATTCATGGAATATTTGGTGTTTTTTGCTAAGGCAATCTGTTTAGACAGGAGGATATAATTTTGACTATGGCCCGATATACAAGATGGATGGTTGATTGCTGGCAATAGATTGATTTCCCAATGGATAATCGATTAATATTAGCAACTAAATGTAAAGAATTCATTTGTTCCATTTGTTAAGACGGTTTAATTCAATTGATATTTTAATGGTATCTTTTTTTTAGCTCATGCTCAATATTAATTAGAGGTAAACAATCATCAGGATGGATAAAAAACTGGTAATATAAAATGGACATGGCCTATGAATAATAGGTTAAAATTAATGTTGATTATATCATTAAGAGGAGACTATTTGTTTCTAATTTTTTTCAGTGGGCTTTCTATATATTAATGAAGTCAGTATTGCTTGACCTATTTCTATGGAAATAATTTTGTTGAATAACAAAGCAGTTCGCATTAAATATCTCATATCTCATAGAAAAATACTAAATATGTATATTCACAGTGCTTTTCTGACAAAGTTGCCTAAGTACTTCACAATCAAATATATTTGCTTTGCACTGGAGGGGTTAAGGTTTAAGAGGCTAAATATAATGTTCAAGTTTACATAGTAAATCAGTAGCCAAGAGGGAAAATGAGCCCTTCATGGGCCTCATCCTGTGCTCTGGCCTGAACACAGCATATCATCAGCATAAATCTGCTCAGAGCATTCAGGTCCTTCATTAACTAGGTCATGTGGATGTGCCTGGAATGTACAGTGATGTTACCAAACACTGTGGAATCACAAACAGCAACACTGAGTGAAATAGACCATGAAATTTCAGATCTCCAAACTGAAAAATACATTTGCAAAGGGGAAAGAGATAGAGTGAAGAAGGGCATTTCCTCATTCTACTAAATCTCAAAGTTTATAAACTCCTAACCTTGATTGATTATTTTAATTTCAGTTTGATCATAATGAAGGGAGCAAAAATATTAAAATAATCACATAAATATATCAATAAGCAGATATTTTTATTATGTTGAAATAATGGGGAAAAGGTTTTGATAATGTGGTACTTTTGTTTGCAAATAGGCTTGATCATTCTGATCCCAGATTATTATCGATTTTTCTTTTATTAAGCTACCAAGTAACCTGGAAGAGCATAAAGTTGGTCTTTGAAGTCTGATGTTTGATTCTTGGCTCTGCTTCTCACCAGCTTTATATATTCTGAGCAAGCCATCGAACTAGCAATATTGTATATTTTCATTTGGTCAGGTATATGCATTTGTTAAAAAATGCCAAATATATATTAAGATGTGTGCACTTATCTGTACATATGGTATATGTATGTGTGTGTAAAATATTGACGAAAATTATCTTGGTTTATTTTTTGAGTGACAGAGTTTTATTGTATAAAATTTATATAGTATAATCCAACTTTAATTTAAAAGTTTTAAAGCCTAAAGTCATACATTATTGTAGAATAGATACAAAGCTGAGGATTTATGAGTTATCTGGGGGCAGTGGGAACAAAAAAGGAATTGAGAAATTTAAAGAAAATGTTCTATTATATATGTGTATATATATGTGCATGTAAGTAGTTATATATGCCGATATATAAACACATGCATGTATATGTGTACATATAAACACATGTATATACATTTATGCATATGTATATGTACTATATTTATATTGTATCATCTAATAAAACATCTTGCTTCTATATTAGAGGTATGTGCCTGGGATATTTTCATATTAGCACATATAGATTTACCTATTTTTTTTTTTTTTGCTACTACAAACAATTTTTAATTACACTATCTAGGATAAGTTCCAAAAAATGAAGGCGATTATTTCTAGGGTATGACCATAATTTCCAAAGTGACTGTACCAAATCGCATATCTACTAGAAATACATAACACTTCCTGTCAATGTTGATTTTATAACATAATTTTTTATCTGAAAGTTAAAAAATAACTCTTATTTCAATATTGTTCACACTTATAAATCATCTCTTCAGATTATTTCTCCCTTTTTGTGTGGTTGTTTATATTTTTCTTACTGATTTGTCTAATATATTCTTTTGCAAATAATTTTTGGTTATCTAGTGCTTGTTTTTTAATGCTGTTAATATTTTTCTATCATACAGGGATTTTAAAAGATAATATTATCAAATAATAATTGTGATGTGCATATTGTTTAACAGATATTTCCACCAAAAAGTTCATAAAATGATCATTATAGTTTCTTGTAATAGATTAATAACTTTTAAAAGTATTTCTATTGTAATTTGTTTTAAATTTATTTTCATGAATGATGTTAGTTATCTAACATTTTGTTTATTTTTATGGTCCTTAATTAAACAAAATTATATTAATTATAATCCTTTGTTCATCACATCTTTAAACGTTGGTCCAAGCATTTTGTTTGCATGTTTATTGTTTTTCAGTAATATATAAGTACTATTGAATCAAGTATCAAAACAAAAATAGGATCTTTTTTTAAACTAACATACATCTTTCCCTATGCTTTCTTCCACCATCCCATCCTTTGCCACAAGGAGAAATTTATTCCAAATTCTGAGTTGATCATTCTTTTTTTTCTAGTATACCTTAAAAAGTAACCTTATTGAGGTATACATTACATTCAAAATAATTGCACCTTTTAAATGCATAGGGCAATGATTTTTATAAATGCATATACTCACTTATCTATCTCCTTGATCGATCTAATTATAGACCATTTACATCTCCTCAGAAAGTTCCATCATTCCCTCTTGTAATCAAACTCCCCAGACTCTCTGCCATAGTCAATTACTGATCTAATTTCTACCATAATAATTTAGACTCATGTCCCAAATGTCAAAAAAAAAAAAAAATGGCTTCTTTCTCTCAGTATAATGTGTGTGAAATTCATCCATATTGTATGTAGTAGAAGTTTGCTCATTTTTATTGCTGAATAGTAGTTTACTATACAAATATGTATTTGAAGATGTGCAATATATTATGTATTACATTTATATAAAAATATTATTGGAACTTTTTTCCCCAATTTTGGGCATTATGAATAAAACTGTTATGAACAGTCACGTATCAGTATTTTTATGGGTGAATGTTTTTATTTCTCTTGTATAAATTAGAAGATGTGGAATTCCTGGCTTACACACTAAGTGTATTATTTAGGTTTTTTAAGGAACTGCTAAATAGTTTTCCAAGGTTGCTGTACCGTTTATATTCTCACCAGCAATGCAATGAGAGTTCCAGTTGTTCTAAATCTCTGCCATCTTCTGTAATTGCTAGTCTTTCATTTTAGTCATTCTTGAGTTTTTTTAAAAAGCGATATCTCAGTACAAGTCTGATTTTCATTTTCATATTACTAGTGACGCGGAGCATTTTTTGTGCATGTGCTCGTTAACCATTTGTATAATTTCATTTGTGAAATGTCTGCTTAAATCTTTTGCTTTCTTTATATTGGGTTGTTTGTCTTCTAATTGACTTATGAGAACTCTCGATATTCTAGGTAAATCTTCTATGTCAGATATATGGGTTTCTATGATTTTCCCCTAGTCTGTGCCTTAAGTTTTCATTTTCTTGGTAATATCCTACAAAGAGTATATAGTTTTAATTTGATGAAATCCAGTTTACCAATTTTATCTTTTATGTTTTACGCTTTTTAGGTTCTAAGAAATTTTTGCCTATCCCAGGCTGCCAATTTTCTTCTCTTTTTTATTCTAGAAGGTTTATGTTTAGGTCAATAATCCATTTAAAATTAATTTTACTTACGTTGTGAAGTAGAGATTAAGATTAATTGTTTCTAGTATGGATATCCAGTTTCTCCAACTCCACTTAAAACAAACTCTCTTTTACTCATTGAATTACATTACATTTTTGTTGAAAATGGTTTCAACCTTTTAGGTCTTTTTAAAAATGTAAATCTTAGAATCAGTATGCAAATTTTTATAAAAATATTGCTAGGATACTTGATTTCGATAGCATTTTATTTATAATTCAATTTGAAGAGGATGAACATCTTAACAATAACGGACATTCAGATTCATGAACATATTATGTATCTCCATTTGTTTAAGTTTTCTTTAGTTTCTTTCAGCAGCATTTTGTACTTTTCAGTGTGTAGTCTTCCACATGGTTTGTCAGATTTATCTCTATTTCATGTTCTTAATTCTGTGTAAATATAATTTTTATTTTAATTTCTGATTGTTCACTGCAACTACATAGAAATGCAATTGATTTTTGTATATCGATCTTAGCATACAGACTTGCTAACCTCACTTATTAGTTCTGGTAACCTTTTGTCAATCCATTGAATTTTCCACATACATAGTCATGTCACCTACAAATGAACAGAGTTTCATTCTTCTTTTCCAATATGGATGCATTTGAATTTTCTTTTCTTGCCTTATTCACTGGCTAGGACTTGCCAGTTCAATGTTATAATGGTGGAGGCTGACATCTTTCTCTCGTTCTTAATCTCAGGAGGAAAGCATTCAGGATTTCAAGTTAAATATAATGCTAGCTAGAGATTTTTCATAAATGTCTTTTATCTGTTTTAGGAAATTTTCTTCTATTCCAAATTTGCTTAATTTTTTTACTGGTTTTTAAAGGGTTCTTTTTTTGTTTTCAGGAGAGGACTTACATTTTGTTAAATACATTGTGGTTTCTATGTTGGATTATCACAATCCTCTTCATGAGGAATACTGGTTTGTAGTTTTCTGTTCTTGCAATGTCTTTGGTTCAGTTTTGGGATTAATGTAATGCTGGCTTCCTCAATTTTCTGGCAAAGTTTGTTTATAATTAGTATTATTTATTTCTTAAATGTCTGCTAGAATTGACCAGGGAAGCCATCTCAGTCTGGTTTTCTCTGTGGTAAGGATTTTAACTCCATACTCAATTCCTTTAATAGATACAGAACTATTCAGGTTATTTATTTACTCTTGAAGGAGCTCATGTAGTTTGTCTGTAGTAGAAATTCATCCATTTCGCCTAAAGTTGTTGAAATTATTGACATTAAATTATTCATAATATTTCTTTATATCCTTTTAACATTTGTAATAATGTCACTTTCTCTTCCTGATATTGGTAACATAGCTTTTTTCCCCCTTCATCTATATGGCCTGAGTTTATCAATTTTATTAATCTTCTCAAAGAAACAGTTTTTGATTTCCTTGATTTTCTCTTTGTTTGTTTCATTGATTTCTACTCTGATCTTTGTTATATTCTTTCTTCTACTCACTTTGAGAGTTTCATTTGATCTTTCTTTCCTGGTTTCTTAAGGAAGAAATGGAAGTCATTCACTTAGACTTTTCTTCTTTCCCAACATAGGTATTTAGTACTCTAAATTTCCTACAATTCCATTTTCATTCAGTTCTAACTACTTATTAATTTGTTGACCTGTGAAGTTTTTTGCTTATTTGTTTGGTTTATCTTTTTTTCTCTTTGCTTATTTGTTTGGTTTATCTTTTTTTCTCTTGGGTTTATCTTTTTTTCTCTTGATTATCTCAAGATAATCTTTAATTATCTTGAAATTTTCCTAGGATTTTTCATCTTCCTGTTACAGATTTCTAATTTAATTCCATTGTAGTCAGAGAATGTACTTTGACTCAAATCTTTTTTAAACTAGAAAATGGTTTATCTTGGTACACATTCTGAGTTGGTTGGATGAAATGTCCTACAAATGTCATTTAGGTCAATGTGATTTATTGTGGTTTTCAAGTCCTCTGTATGCTTATGATTTTCGTTCTATGCTTTTTTGTCAGTTTTTGAAAGAGGATATTAAAATCTCTGACTCTTATTGTGGCTTTCAGTTCTATCAGTTTTGTTTCATGTCTTTTGGAGTTGTGTTATTAGGCGCATAAATGTGTAGGACTGTCATGTCCTCCTGGTGAATTGACTCCTTTATTTTTATGCAATAGACTTTATCTCTGCTCATATTCTTTGCTCTGAAATTCACTTTGTCTTATAATATATAGCCACACGAACTATGTCTTGATTTGACTAATGTGGTATTTTAGTTTCCTAGGAATTCTATAACAAATTAGCAAAAATTGGATGGCCTAAAATAAATTTTATTTTGTTTACAGAGTAAACAAAAATTTACTCTGTAACAGTTCTAGAAATCAGAAGTCCAAAATCAAGGTGTCAACAGGATTGGTTCTTACTCTAGGCTTTGAGGAGCATCCGTTCCATGTCTGTCTCCTAGCTTCCAGTGGCTGCTGACAGTTCTTAGCATCTTTTGGCTTATGAGCACATCAGTCTGATCTTAACTCCATAGTCAAACAAAATTCCCCTCTGTGTGTCTCTTTTTCCTCTTCTCCTCCCTTATAAGGACTTACATTGGATTTAGGACTCACTCTAATCCAGGATGATCTCATCTCAATATGTTTAATTACATCTGCAAAGACCCTTATTCTAAATAAGATCACATTCTGAAGTACCAGATGGACATATTCTTTGGGTGCTACAATTCAACCCTACTACATATGATATAGCTTTGCCTTCCTTTTACTTATAACCTATTTGTGTCTTTATATTTAAAATAAGTCTCTTGTAAGCATGATATAATTGAGCCTTAAAAAAAACTAATTAGCCAATGTCTATCTTTTATTTGAGGTTTTAGATCATTTATATTTTATGTGATTATTGATATTGTTAGGTTTATATCTGTCTTTTTTTCTATTTGTTTTCTATTTTCCCATCTGTTCTTTCTTCCTTTTTCTCTCATTTTCTTTCTTGTTTTAGATTAATTATAGTAATTACTATGTTATTTATTTTCTGGTTTTATTTTACAATTTTACTCTTGCTTTTTTCTCTGAAGATTCTAAATTGATTAATTTATGTTTCTGATTGTTATATAAATAAAAACACTAAGTTATACACTACAGTGGATTTCCTCAAAGTCAAATAATAGCAACATGCTAACTTTTATATAGCATCTACTATGAGCAAGGCACTATTTTAAGTATTCTACTTGTATCAATTCATTTAATACAGTAACTCAGTCAAGTAGATGCTATTGTATTTATGTTTTATAGATGAGAAAACTTGGGTACAAGGAGGTTAACTAATTTTCTTAAGGTCACAAGTAAATACATATCTTGGATACAAAACTAAACAGTCTGTACCCAAAGATCGTGTTCTTAATGAGAACTCTGGTAAAGCTTTCTAACTGACCTTGTTGACTGTTCTTGTCCCTTGAGTGAAAATTTTTTTTACCTTTTCTTTTCTTTCCCTTTCCTTTCCTTTTTCCTTCTTTTTTCTAATTTCCTTTTATATCTGTTGATTTGATGGTTGCTTTCACCTAGACACTGTCCCTAGTTCCAAGTCTAAGTATTTACATTGGTGTTTGGGACTTCTTCTTCTTTTTTTTTTTTTTAGAGTGCCACAAATCTGAGTTGTCATTCAGCAGCAGCTTGATGCAAGCGAGTCGTGGCTGAACAGCTCTCTCTTCTCCCTTCTCATAACCTAGACAGAGCTTGATAGAGGCCACCTCTCCAGAAGAAATTTTTAGCCCCCTGACTTTGGGTGGAAATCATGACTCTCTGAACCTGGCTGTGTTTATGTGTTAGCTGTGGGTCTTTTTGGATCCTGGTTCCTTGTATCCCTGCAGGAATTGAACTCTTGGCAACTTCTGCTGAATTCAAGTTCAGAAGTCATGCAAGTGTTCTATTTCAGCACCTTTTAATCATTCCCATCCCCTTTCTAAGTCAGTTATTATTATATCTATTTTGGCAAATGCAGATAGTGGTCTTAAAATAGCTAAGCAACTTTCCTGAAAACTGAGGCTCACAGAGACTAAAGTCACCTAGTTACTAATAGTCAGAGGCAGGTATTAAATGGAGAGAAGCACAGTTCAGCAGTCTGTATTATTCCAGTCTGTTATGCATCTTTTAAAGACATAGATATTAAGAGTTTACCCTAGGCCAGGCCTTTGGAATTCTGCAGGTTAATCCAGTTCTTCAGATTCAAACATAATCTCATATACTCTGGTGGAAAGATTTCTCCCCTCATTGCTTTTCTCTGCTTCATTGCCCATAAGGAGGGCAGTGGCAGCATTTTTAATGAGAAAGATGGTAACATGATGAGATTAAAATTAGGGTCAAAAACTGAGCAGGGTCATATGCACATGCGTTAATGAAGGCAATGAGAATTTATTAAGTTCCTGCCTCTAGAATAGGTTAGAAAGATTCATTATATTGGTGGGATAATCTTAGCAATGGTGCATAAAAATACTATCCAGCACAGTTAGTCTACACATCAGCCCAGAAGGGACAGATCATGAAGAACAAGGAGCATTATGGAGCATCCGTATGGTCAGGCTTCTTTCTAGGAATTTTACATCTATTAATTTGCTTAATTCTCTAAAAAAACATTAGGAGTTGAGTATTAGTGCATGATTGTTATCTCTGAGAAAACTGAGGCTCACAGAGACTAAGTAATTTGCTCATGATCATGCAGTAAATAAGTAGATAGCAGCAGGGTTTCTCTGATTCCATATCAAAAACTTTCTCTTTTTCTCTAGCTAGGTTGCCTTTTTCTATTTTCTTATCAGGCATTTGATAAAAGACGTCTACTTTTTGAGAAATTATTTTTAGCCTTAAAAGGGCTATATTTTCTGTTAATATTGGTACATGTATTGGTCTTAGTTCTTGGACTAGACACAAATAGAAACTGCCCTGTAACTGATGAGACTCCTTTCAGTGACCTTTCCTGAGTTAATTTCTGTGGCATCAGACCCTGAAATTACCACCAAAGTAGAACATGACCTAGGCTAAGCCAATTACAGGGCTCATCCACCCAGACACAGTGATTGGTTCAAGGGGTAGGTGGATACATGAACCTCAGCAGGAAAATTTGAGCTCCTCCTTAGATATGATATGATAGAGAGAAGACCCATAACTCCTGGCATCAGAGCAAGCTAAGGTCATTTTATCAAGTGATGGAGAAAGTACATGTAGAGTAAAGACAACAAAGCCAGCAAGCTGAGAGAAGCATAAGTGTATGATGTATAATTTCCCAGTCTCTGGATACAGACATCTCTAAGAATAAACCTCTTCTTGCCTGTCCATGTTTGGGTTACAAATACAAAACTATTTTCAGCTGAATTTGTGTTCTTTGCAACCAAAAACACCCTGCCTGATAAAACTTATTTCTGAAGAAAATAACTAAGTTCAAATGAGACATCATGGATCTTTTGCCCATGGAATATTTTTGTTTTGTCGCTACCCCTAACCTCGCAAAGAATAGTAGTGATAGAAGATGTTTAACATGGAAGTACTGTTACTTTTATGAATGTCATACCTTTTACAGATTATACCAGAAAATGAAAATTCCACACTTCCAACTTAACCCTTCTCCTCAAATAATACAAAGAAAGAAATGCTTTGGAGTATGTGGGCATTTTCTGTGTGACATTGCCAAGGACTAGGCAAAAATGAGAAGGGAGAATGGGTTTTCCCAGAATTAGCCACAATGTCCGTGCTCATGTTTTTGGCTCAGGGAGTTGGCATGGTGGGCAGGAGGGCCTTCAGCTGACCGTCAAACTACCAGACGCTGCTGATTTTTTTTCTTTTCTTTTTTTAAAGAGAAATGTCTTTGATTTTCCCTGTCAGAAACCATGAGGGACAGTCTCGAGGGTGGGACAATTCTGTCCTAGGCCACTTCAGAAGATGTGAAGTACTTCTGTGAGGAAGATGTCACTGGTGAATCTGTGGGTGGGACAGTATTTCAAAGGTCACCCAAGGGCTACATTAAAGTGAGTAAAGGTGAAAATTCAGAAAATAAAAGCCCAGAAGTGTCCTCTAAGTCTGTTAAGTTGCCTCATCTTTCAAAGAGATGTGGCCGCTTCTTCATGGCACCTTTTTCTCCCCTGGAATACACCTGCATCCCTTCTCATTTCTTTTAAATCTTCTCTGAAATAAAAAGGGGTTTTTTTTTGTCACTTACCCTGTCCTGAAATAATTTATACAGTTAGTATCAACTTTCTCTCTTCTGCGCACCAACTGTATTGGTGAGTTGCCCAGTCTTCCCTGGATTGGCTCTCAGGGAAGCTCACTCTTCAGCTCACTCAGTTCTCTGGCCTCTTTCCCTCACAGTGCTATTATAACCAGTTAATTGTCAAATAAAATGGACACTACTTTCCATATTTTACCTGATGTCTGAGAGATTATTTCCTCCTTGGAACTCTTTTCTTGGCATTTGTAATTCTTCCTTGGTACTTTATTTCTGTAGTTATTCCTCAAATTCATTTCCTGCACTCTTTATTCTCTTCTATACATTAATATTTTTCTAAACTTATTTTAGTTCTTTTCACATTACTCTCTTCCTGAGCTGTCCTATGTAGCTTAGCTATATGCTGATGACTCCAAACCCCTCATTTGAATGCCAGGTCCATGTATACAACTGCCTATTGGACGTTCCTAATTTAGGGTTTCCAACAGAACATCAAGCTCAGCTTCTTCAAATCCAAACTCATCATTTTTTGCATCACTTCAAAGTTCTTCTTTGTCCTATATTTCCTATTTAAATGAATTCTAGTATACAGTAATCTAAGATTTTTCATTCGCTATCATTTCCAACCTGTTAAGGCTTTTCAGGTTACTTCCTAAATAATCCTTAAATTGGTTCCCTTCTTTAAACTCCCTCTGCTTCTCTCTTAGAACACATCCTCATCATTTCTTAATTATTACCATTACTTAATTACCATAATGCTTAACTGTTTTCCTCCCTCAGCTTTGTTTTCTATCATACTATCAAGATGAACTTTCAAAAATGGAAATCTGATCAGATTCCAGTCCTTCTAAGAAGCCTTCAATGGTTTTTTTTTTTTTTTTTTTGTATAAAATCTAAATCCTGTGATGTAGTGATGCAGTGGCCAGGGCACTTCTTTGGTTGGTCCCTGCTAAACTCTCCAATGTCATCTCCTGCCTTTGTCACTACACTTTATACTTTGACAGTTGAAGTTCTTAGACTTTTTCATATCTGTGGAGAAGGGACAGAGCACAGTTTTTGCTTCTTTATAATATACAATTTTATTTTAAAATGAAGAGCCTGGTTTATTTTTGTTCTCTGTATCTAATTAGTTCTGGAAAGATAATATCATAAACCCATACTATATTATTCTAATTATGTTAGAGTATGTCAACGAACAGTTTAATATATATAACAGTAACAACATTTTTCATACTTCAATTGTATAAATTTACAAAATGTATTCTTCATCATTAGCAGCATCATCCACTTAAAAAAAAAAAGAGAGACAAAATTAGATAATTGGAGTAATAAGGTTATGCCTATGGGCAAGATTTGGTTAAATGTGTTTTGGGGTCATGGAGGAACTTCCTGAACTGGAGAAAGGAACTATCTGAAAATGAGATAGAAGTACATATTTTATTTATAATTTTGTAATTTTGAACTTAATAATATGATGTTTATATTTGAAGGTATACTAAATTGGCCATTAGCAGCCAAAAATAAACACAAAGTACATTCACTGTGTCAAAAAAGTATGTACAGTCCATAAAGATTAAAATATTTTAAAAAATTATTTCTTGAACTTTAGATAAATGAGAATAATAGCATAAACAATTTATTAATAATAATAACAATAGAAATTATGGAGCATTCATATCCTGAATATTTACATCCATTTAAATCTCAAAGCTTTCATAAATTAGGAAACTGACCTTCATAGGAGTAAAATTATATCCCAAAGATCTATACAACTAAAAGTGGCAAATCTTGGATTTCCCTGACTTCGCAAAGCACTAATTATAAAATAATTTAATTATTATTCATAATTGATGAATATTGAAATATCTCTGTGAAAGAGAACAGATCATATAAAAGTGAGAATCAGAAGCCAAGAAAAAGTTGCCAGTAATGAGTGTTGAATTGTATATACTGAATCAGTACATGACCATTTCTGATACCAGCACATTGAGACAGATAAGGACTATGTCATTCATAAGTTGAACCTTATGTTTTATTTGTTATATTTTTGCCTATATAGTTTCAAAGAAGTTTTAACTGTTATGAAAATTGTGTATTAGAAAAATAGAACACCCCGTTAACTATATAAACAAAAGCTTTCATGCTAAAAAAACAAAAACAAAAACAAAACCCTTTCTTCATAGCACAAATAGTTTTAGAAAAGCAGAATACCAGATGATAAATGGTTTCCTGCTTTCTATGTCTTTAGGAAGAGAACATTGTTTTCAACTTCACAACAATGGATTCAATATTTTCTTTTAGATCTTCTTTATAGAAGTTCTGAGTTCACCTGAATAAAATTCAATTTTTTTTTAATCATAGACATTATTTTTTGTGTGTGGCTTTAAAAAACAAATTCCGTAATGTAAGTGAAATAGAACAATTATCCTTAATTTCCTAGTCTAAATTGAGGACAAAGAATTATTCTTAGAAATGCCAACATAGATTTAAATTCATTGGATTACACGAACTGTACTTTTTAAGCTTTTAAATGATGTGACATTTTTATTTAGCACCAATCCAGAAGTGACCACAAAATAAATGAGCTTTCTGATTTTGCAGCATTTTATCATTCCAATATAAAAGTTTTCAGAATTATTGCTAACTGAAGAATACGAAGGTAAGTTCATAGAATTCATCTTTGGATTTTCAAATCTTTTTATCCCTGCAGCTCTTCAAATGCTTTCTTCAATTCATGAAAACGTCAACATATAAAGCACTTAAAAGTTGTGCTTCCCTGAATGAAGGGGAAGTGGGAGATGAAAGTGGAAGAATCCCCTTTACAGTCCTCTAGCCCATGAAGTGGTCTCTGAAAGAACTCAGCAGAGCTTCTATGTGTCAAGGAGCACAAATAACAAAACACGCTACCTCAGGAACTAAGATAGAAAGAAATCTACAGGGAATTCAAGCTAGCGTCTTCACACATTTACAATACTCTGTATAGCTTCCTTGATGTGTTTTGAACTCTGTATCTGGTAGATTGCTTGTCTCCATTTTGTTTAGTTCTTTTTCTGGAGCTTTGTTCTGTTCTTTCATTTGAGACATGTTTCTTTGTCTCCCATTCTGGCTGACCCTGTGTTTGTTTCTATGTATTAGGTAGGGCTGCTATGTCTCCTGGTCTTAGTAGAGTGACCTTATATTGTAAATGTCTTGTGGGGTCTAGTGGCACAGTCTCCTTGGTCACCTGAGCTAGGTGCTACAGGTGTGTCTTTTCTCTCAGTTGTGTATGCCCTCCTGTTGTAATTGAGCCTTGGTTTCTGTTTGCATGTCAATGGGAAGGATTGACCCTCAAGATGATTGATTGTGAGGACTGGCCATGACTACAGCGAAGGAGTTGTTCAGGGACTGACCATATAGAGCAGGATTTGCTTTAGCAGGGCTCTGGTACCGGCCCAGTCTCTCCTTTGGGTGTGTCATCTGTGGAGGTGGCTGGGTGGTGCTCTGGCTCGGTTGGAAGCTGGCCACCGAGTATGCCACCTCAGCGCCTCCTGCTATGAGACACAAAGTGATCTGCAGATTTCTTCTATCCATGTGAGTCTTGGAGATGCTGGGGAGAGACTAAGCCAGCTGCTGCTAGTGCTGGGCTTGGAGCCACTTAGCAAGAGATGTGGGGAATACCGAGCCAAGATACTGCTTGTTTGAGGTCTGTGAACCTTTGAGAGATTTTTGGAAAGTCTGCAGCATGAGCCAAAACAGACTATGTGTATGGAGAAACTACAGGAAGTGGTTTGGGTAGGCCCACAAGTTGGATGGGCCCACAATTTAGGTGGGGCAGCGTCTCAGAGAATGACCAGGATAAGGCAAATGGTGTTAGTCGGGTTGATGGAGACTTAGATATGGTGCCTACCAGTGTCTGCACGCTGAGATGGGGGAGAGCTCACAAAAGATTAATGGCTTCCACCAGCACTTCTGTTAGGAGAAAGTGGCCCCTACACTCCTTTCTCTGAAACCAGATAATTCAGTTCCTTCTCTATGTTCCTGGTGACTTTTGAACTGCTGCCTCAGCACTGGAGTGCAGAGTGAGTCTGTCAGTAAGTTTGTAGTGTCTCTTTAGGAGAAATATCTGGGACTCCAGTTGCCCTCCATCTTACTCAGCTGCAATGTCCAATAGTATTCACAGCCAGAAGTTGTGGGGGCTTTTTTTCCCCAGCACTGGAACTCTGGGCTGGGGAGCTCTGTTTGGGGCTGGGACTATTCTTCAAAGATGTTCTCTGCAGCCAAGATATCCCTCCTGATTCTCATGTGGGTGTGGGACCAGCCACTTTTGCATCTCTATCCCTCCTACCAGTCTCAATGTGGCTTCTTCTGTGTATCCTTAGTTATAAGACTTCTGTTCAGCTAGACGTCAGGCAGTTCTCAGTGACAGTTGTTCTGTAGTTTAGTTATAAATTTGAGGTTATAGTAGGAGGAAACGAGCACAGTGTTTACCTACTTCACCGTCTTGACTGAAAGCTGAATATTAAAAGTTTTTGTAGCTATATACAATATGATCAAGAAGCTAGAGGAATGATTTAACATGATAATATTGGCATGGAAGATGTAAACAACTCAACAATCTAGAAATGGAAAGTAAAATTAGATAAAAAATACACTGGATAATATTAACATCAGATTAGACATTGCCAAAGAATTATGTAGCAATAGAAATTGTTCAAATGGAAACACACAGAGATAAAATATTTAATGATGGAGTGTCAGAAACAAAATTTAAAGAAACAATGCCTGAAAATATTCTAAATGTGTTTAAAACAATAAACTGACGGATCTAAGGAGCTCAACAAAACCCAAGGACAAGAAACATGAAGAAAAATATACCAACACAATTAAAACTAGTGAAATTCAGTGATAAAGAAATAATCTTCAAAGCAGTCAGAGTAAATGAATATATTATATACAGAGGAATCAAGATAGGGATAACAGACAATTTCTTGTGAGAAATAATGCATACTGAAAGAGAGTGGGACAATATCATTAAAGTACAACTATCAACCTAGAATTATTTAATCAAAAAATAAAAGCCTTTTAATAATGAAGGGTGAAATAAGGACTTCTTTAGACATCCAGTAGTTAAAAGAATTCATCACCAGAAGATCAGAATTTCAGGAAATGTTAAAGGAAGCTCTTTAAGCAAGAAATGATACTAGGAGGAAATCAATTTTATACAAAGAAGCATAGACCACCAGGAATGATAATTACTTGGGTAAATATATAGACTATTTTTAATTATTTAATTTTTTAAATAAAATCAACTTTTTAAAATAAAATAATAGCAATAGCATATTTGCAAGATTATAATTATATAGAAGTATAATTATGAAGATGTATAACAGCACTACAAAAGCTAGAAGGGAAGATTGAAAAACTGCTGGTTTAAGTATTTTAAACTGTATGTGACATAGTATACTATCATTTAAGCTAAACTAAAGACATATACTTTAAACTTAGAACAACAACAAACAACACAATAAATAATAAGAAATACACCAACAAAAGACATAAAATGAAATTATAATAGTCAATCAAAAAGAATACAGGAAAAAAATGAAATAACAAATAGAAAACATATAGCAGTATATTAGTCAGGACATGTGTGTGTGTGCGTGCGTGTGTGTAATTGGCTCATGAAATTATAGAAGCTGGAAATTCTAGACCCAGTAGACCATATAGTATAGCTCCAGTATGAGCCCAGAGGTCTGAGAAGCAGGAAAGTTGATGGTTTAAGTTCTAGTCTGAGTCTGAAGATCTAAGAATCAGAAAGGCTAATAGTACAAGCTCCAGTCCAAGTTATATCCTCAAACTTCAAGATTGATTTAACCTTTGAAAACCAATTTAATTTATTATAATAACAGTTTAAAAAGAAAAAAAAATCTCTGGTCATCTCAATAGATTTGGAGATAGTATTTGACAACATTTGATATTTATTATCTATTTATGAAGACAAAATATTTATGATAAAATATTTTAGCACATAAAGAATGGAATAGAATCTTTATAACAAACCAAAACTAGCATCATATTTAATAGTGTAGAACTAACTGCTTTCTTCCTACTCAAAATCAGGAATGAATACCCATTCTCACAAATGCTTTTCAACATTGTACTGGAAGCTCTAACAAGTGCAATAGCTAAGAAAAAAATGAATGAATCTAGATTTAAAAATAAGATAAAAATTGTGTTTATTCACAAATGACTTGATTGTTTACATAGAAAATCCTATGGAATCTACAGAAAAAGCTATTGTAACTAATAAGTGAGTTTACTAACATTACACAATACAAAGTCAATACAAAATATCATTTGTATATTTATAAACTACCAATTTAAAAATCTCATTTACACAATAACATCAAAATATAAAATTCTACAGCTATATCTGACAAAAGATGCACAAGACCTGAAAACTAGAAATATTGCTGATAGAAATTAAGGAGGATTAAATCACACACACACACACACACACACACACACACACACACACACACGCACTGTCCTAATGGATTGGAAAACTCAATATTGTTAAAATTTCAATTCTATTGAATTTATTTATAGCTTCAATGCAACTCTAATAAAAATTCCAGCAGAAATTTATAGAAATTCAAAAGAAAGTTGATTCAAGTTGATTCAAAAGAAAATGCAAAACAATTTGGAAAAAGATCAGAGTTGGAGGATTTACACTATCCAAGTTCGAAACTTAGTATAAAGCTACTATGTAATCATGACAACTGGTGTTGACATCAAGATAGATCAGTGAAATAGACTAGATAGGCCAGAAATAGATTAACACATATGTATGTTACGAATTTCTTATGCCTCCCCAAAATTTGTATGTTGAAGCCTTAATCCCCAATGTGATTGTATTTTGAGATAGGGCCTATGTAGAGAGAATTAAGGTTAAATGAGATCATAAGAATGAGACTGTTATTTAGTAAGATTAGTGTCCTCATAAGAAGAGACATCAGAGAGCTCAAAGGCAGCTATTTGCAAGCTAGGAGGAAAGCTCTCATCAGAAATCAAATCAGCTGGAACCTTGATTTTGGATTTCTAACCTCTAGAACTGTGAGAAAATAAATTTCTGTTGTGTAAGCCACCCAGTCTAAGGTATTTTGTGTGGCAGCCTGAAAAGACTAATATAACAAATATAGTCAACTAATTTTTGATCAAGATGCAAAGGAAATTTTGTGAAGAAAGGATAGTTTTTTCAACAAATGGTGTAATAGCAATTGCATATTCATATACAAAAAAATAATAAATCTCAGTCTATCATATACCCAAAAATTAACTCATAGTGGGGTATAAAACTATAAAACATCTGGAAGGAAACACGAGAGAAAATATTTGTAACCCCGGGTTAAGGAAAGATTTTTTAGATATAACACAAAAGGACAATCCATGAAAAAAAAATTGATGAAATGAACTTCATCAAGATAAAGAACTCCTGCTTTTCCAAAGGACATACAAGAAAATGAAATATAAGCCACAGATGGAGAGAAAATGCTTGCAAATTATGTATCTGATAAAGTACTATATTCTGTGTTTTTTTTAATAATATTTTTTTATTTTTATAGTTGGCATACTATGTTATATTAGTTTCAAGTGTACAACACAGTGATTAGACATCTATATAATTCATGAAGTGATCACTCAATAAATATAGTACCCCTCTGATACTGTACAGTTTTTACAATATTATTGACTTATCCCTTATGCTATACTTTATATCTCCATTACTATTTTGTAAGTACTAATTTGTACTTCTTAATCTCTTTCCCCTTTTTCACTGACCTCCCCCCACCCTAACACTGCTGCCTTCTTGTAACCCTCAAAATGTTCTCTGTATCTATGGTATTCTGTGTTTTGATAGACTTTTTGTTACCATAATAAAAGTTAGGGACAAAAAGATTAGTTTGAATGAATTCATCTTTGATCCTATTATCTTGGGTCATTACTTTTAGAACTGATCAAATTCACTGGTGAAAAACAACCCATCTCCAGTCTCTGACTCCTATGTCATTTTTGGTGATATCTCAAAGATTACTAAAATGGTTCTGCAATCACAGTTGCAAAAGTTTTCTGTGACCTGATGAAGAATGATATGAAGAAATGAAGAAAACCTAGGAGCAGGCTGGGCAAGTTTCTTCATCATCCACAACATTGGGTTTCTATTTTGTAGGATTTGAGAACAGATAATCTCTAGATTCCTTTCTAATGTCAGATCCTATATTTTTGATTATAAGAAAGAGTGCTCGTCTATTTGTGGTTGTTACATTTGCTCATCTTTGCTCCTAGATATCATTAAGTGTATGTTTAAAGCCCCTGAGGATAAGAAGTCATAGTGGGCATACTGGGCAAAATCAGCTACAGGGATATATTTCTTATAACTAAACATTTTTGCTTTAAAGATCTTAAACTATATGTGAGCTAAACTCTCTTCATTGACCCAATGATCACACTATGGCAACTGTTGGCTGGCTGCAATTTTCAATCCATTTTCTATCTCCTCCTCCTTATTCTTTAAATCTTTTATGTCTGATCTTTGGTTTGAAAGGCAACATCTCACTCAATTTACATTTCTAATACCAAAGTAATTCTTATGCATGTACATTAAGCCTGACAATATTTATTTGCATGCAGAACATATGTTCAAAGGCATATACATAAGCATATCTGTTATACCTTTCCCATTCTGATTGCCTTGTGTATAAGACTGAGCCTCTTCTCTCTTTTATCACAAGCCCCTCATGGACTGAGCAAGCTGGAAATTCAGTTTTATTTTAGACCAGCTTGAACACAATGTTCACTCGAAGAGCATTTACTGCTACTTAGTTGATATGAAAACATGAAAATAGAAGCTAGGCACAAGCCACACCTTAGCCATTGCTTTTAATTTGCCAACACATGCAGCCTCTGCAAGAGCAGTTAACAAATGATAGGACTGAATTAGGTGTCCTCTCCTTGATGGAAATTTTAATGAAGTGGGTAATGAACCAAAGGTAGAGAGAATCAGGCAGAAAGAGAAACTAAATGCATGAATAGTTTGGAAACATATAACCCATCAGAATGCCTGAACTAAATCAATGAGTCCTTGATATATTTCTGAGCAATGAATATTTTTAATGGAGTCATTGCTGCTCTCTTAAAAAGAACAAAACCAGAGAAATATACCCTCACAGTTTTAGAAAACTAGTCTTTATCTAAGTCCTCTTTCCTGCGAATAACTAATTTCCTTGAATGTTAGAATGTCGTATTTTCTAAATGCTAGAAACTCAGAGCCTACTAGAGAAAGCAGGAACTTGAAATTTTCAAGGATAATTTTTTTTGCTACATTTACGTCCACTGCCATTCATGTTTAGGTTAACACAAATAGCAACTGTGTCAAATGGGCAAATATACTCCTTACGCTGTGCAGCAAAAGTTAAACTGTGGGTGACTAAAATGTGGAAGGAATATGTAGAGTATCAGACTATTTTTGGAATTTTGTTATTAACAGTCTTTAAATGTGCCCTACTTTTCTAAGTCTGCTCCTTTTTAGGTAGAAGATTCTAATGAATTCTTTTGCTAGGAATCATGGAATTTTACAGCATATGTATAATAAAATTTTCATTACATGTAAAATAAAGTTTCCATATATATAAATTTGATGTACATTCAAAATCAAACAATTCATCTTGGAAACAAAAGAGGAAATTCACATATAATTTCAATTTAACATGATTTAGCATATAGGCAGTTCGAAATGATAAAAAGATCATGGTCTTTTGGAATAAAACAAGCCTTGATATAAACCTAGTTTTGTTATTTATAAACTACAACATTGAGCAAGTAGCTAACACTCTCTCTGAGACTCAGTGTCCTCATCTGCAAATTGAGGTTAATTCCTTTTTACGTCATTATGTATTTCCAAAAATTAAATGAATTAATATAGGTGAGAAACATGGGGTTTTATTTTTTGGAAACCTATAAATGAGACAAAAAACAGCAAAAATAAAAAGAATTCAGAAAAGATGTCTAACTGGAGAGACAATATTGGTAATGCTTTCCCAATAAAAAAATATTAAAAACATCTCATGGAAACTAGATAGAACAGTGGTGAAAGACATTAATCATTAATATGTATTTACTAGAAATTCTATTCTGTCACAAGTAGAGTTCTTTTTTTTTTTTTGTCTTGTTTTATTGATAAATTTAGCTCTCTGAAGTTTGTGGCATAAATATAGGAACATGCCGTTCTAGACTCCTTTCTGATAAACAAGGAAGAACCAGTTATAGTAAAGTGAAAATGAAGGCAATATTACAGGGAAAGTGGCCATGGTGTTCTTTAGTTTTGTTGTTGTTGTTGTTGTTGTTATTGTTGTTGTTGTTGTTGGCATTCTTTTGTTTTAATAGTCAAGAAAAAGAAAATTGGGACACGCTTTTAAAAAATTTACTGTACAAAAATCCTTTCAGGAGATATTTTCAAAAATAGATTCCCTGATCTCATTCCCAGAGAGCCAAGAGTCTGAACTTGAAAACTCTTCCAGGTTAATCTTGTGTTAGCTAGAATTTGAAACAGCTGACTAAAACAACAGAGTATCAAATACTATAAGGTTCATAGAAAAACATAAATCTATAAAAAGAAATAGATCTAGAAGAATGGAAGATTCTCAAACTGAATTCTGATGAGGAAGGAAAGTGGGAGATCTATAAATAAACTCAAAGGCACTCACATTTTCAAAGGACTTGCACATAAAGTGGAAAGAAAGGTATTTTAACCAAGGACAGTGATTAAACTTTGAGGATGGCGAAAATTTGCATGAACCAGATATTCAGTACTTGGGACAGACAAAATAATGTTAATTATCAAAACAAGTGAAAAAGCACTCTCAGCTCCTTTTTTTTTTCTTCTCAATTCCTATAAAGGAGACTGACCTTTCTAACTCGACAAAATAGAACAGATTACTAGTCAAATATCATTGCATAATAGAAACTTCAAAATCTCATTAGCATATAGCAATAAGCATATATTTATTTCTCTCTGACATATTCCCAGCTCATGCTCCTCCTGGGACCAACAACCTTGCCAGTATATGTTCTTATGAGAATGGAAGAAGCACAGGAGGGCATGCCCACTCATGCATGCCAGAGTTGATTCCCTTTTTGTACAAGGTCTGCTTATATTTCATTGGCCAAAGCAAGTCACATAGCTGAGCTCAGTATCAAAGAACCTTTTTTAGAAGGAATCTCCAACTTAAATTACAAAGGAAATAGAGGAAAAAGTGAAAAGTTAGGGCCAATCATTTAATCTACCACACACCCTAGTAAAATCATAATACGACGTCTCTTTTTATTTTATTATATTATACAATGTAATGCCAAAGATATTAAAGGTTTTATTTTTAGACAAGGAAGCTGATTTAAAAAATGAAACCTATGTCCTGAACCTAAGCTCAATGCTCTCTCCAGTGGAAATATACTGCCTCGAAATGCTCAAGGCATAATTACTGTTGTTGAATATTCAAAGATTTTTAGAAAATATTTTGAAAATGAGTTTATTTATTCATTTAGAATTCTCTAGTTCCTGCTATGTGAAGGTATAGTGCTCTAGCAAGCGAAATAGCATTCTTGAAGATTTAATAGCAAGCGAAATAGCATTCTTGTTGAATATATAGACCAGTGACATTGTTTTAAAAATGAAAGACATATAAACTTTTCCAAATACTTTATTCAAATGTGTTTTATTGTTTATTTTTTATGAAAAAGAATTAATAAAAACACAGTAAATAAACCTTTAATAAAAGTAGAGATTTTTGAGTCAGCTGTAATGAGGGGTTCTGTGTTATAATGGAAAGAAATGGATTAAAATCAGAGCATGTGATCGAAGAACTGGAACTTTCAGTCTTATCCCCTGGCCTCCAGGGAGGGAAGAGGGCCTAGAGGTTGTATCAGTCACCAATGGCCAGTGATTTAATCAGTCATGCCTAAGTAATGAAGCCTCCATAAAAATTCAAAAGGGCAGGTTTCAGAGAGCTGCTGGGTTGGTGAATGCTGGAGATGTGGGGAGAGTGGCAGCTTGGAGAGGATGTGTAATCTCCGTGCCCTTTCCTCATACCTTTCTCTAAGCATCCTTCCATCTGGCCGTTCCTGAGTTATATATTCTTTTATAATAAACCAATAATCTATTAAAAAAAAAAGACAAAAACAGAAGATGTGCATTATGGGTAATAATCTGTCCCTTACAAGCCCTGCGGACAATGAAAAAGTGATTTAATTACTCTCAGCTTTTGTTCTCATATTAGTAAAATTGGGATAATATCTATTCTTCCTACCTCAAATAGATTTACGTATCAAACCCATGAAACCTGTAAAGTGCTTTAAAATTGAGGCACCGTTAAAAAGTGATCAAACAAGTATCAGAACACATAACATGATGGTTGAATTTGCTGCCATAAATTTAATCTGGCACTTTTCTGCAACTCGGTGTTACTTCTCTAAGCTCCAAGGTTAGACAAACTATTTCAAAGGACTTTTTAACTACTATGACTCTACTTCTATAAACAATTACCCCCACCAAATATTTTATTTTCTGTAGACTACTAGAGAGTGAATTTGTTACCATGTTGCAGAAGGCTAATTGAATATCAAACACTGACATACACTTCTGTTTAAGCATCCCATATAGAGAAAATCAGCTGACTTCACTGCTGTTTTTGATAATCTCTTACTCTGGTGAAACTAGATACTGTCCACTCCTTTGAAAGCTGGCTGAAGTTACTTAAAAGGAGATCCATTATTACTTATGGATAAATTTTAATTGGGAATTTGCATTTCATTTCATTCTAAGAGCTTACGTTCATAGACTTCTATGAACTTAACGTTCACAGACCAAGAGCCTCTCAGATCAGTGAAACGAAGATGCCCCACAGTCTTTTCCATCATTACTCTGCACCATTGTAAATGGCTCAATTCCAAGAGCATGAATTTATTCTTATTTGCCTCTTAGTTTTTTATCTTTCTGGTCCTCAGTAACCTCCATATAAAGCACCCCTTCCTGGGTCATATTCTTGATCTTGTCGTCCCCAAACAATATACTGGGTCTAAAATATCTTCTTCTCTGAATACCACTGCTAGTCCTTTAGCTTACCTAGTGTGGTGGTCCCATTCCAGCAACTATTCACTCACTGGAGACTTCTTCTTTTTTCTTTTCTGTATTTATTTTTAAATAAAAATTTAAATTTTAGAATAATTTATATTTATAGAAAAAATTCGAAGAGAGTACAGAGATGTCTCATATACCCCACATCCAGTTTCTTCTATTATTAATTAATATCTTATGTTAGTATAATATATTATTTACAATTAATGAATCAATATTGATACATTATTATTAACTAAAGTCTATACTTTATTCAGATTTCCCTAACTTTAACCTAGTGTCTTTTTTTCTGTTTCAGAATCCCATATAGGATATTATATACATTTAGTCATCACATCTTCTTAGCCTACTCTTGGCTGTGATAGTTTCTCAGACTTTTCTGGACAGTCTTGAGGAATACTGGTCTAGTATTTTATAAAATGTAGATTTGTCTGATGATTGTCTCCTGTTTAGGCTGATGTTATGATTTTGGGGGAAGAAGAGCACAGAGGTGAATCATGGTTATTGTCACAACATATTAAAAATATGTATTATCAACTTGACTTATTGCTGTTGATGTTAACTTTGATCACCTGGATGAAGTAGTGTTTGTTAGTTTGCTTCAGTGTAAAGTTATATTTTTCTCCCTTTCCCATACTGTACTCTTTGGAAGAAAATTACTGTGTGCAGCCTACACTTAAGGTGTAAATAGTTATACTCCTTGAGAGTGGAGTATCTATATAAATAATTTGGAATTCTTTGCCATTGTAGTTTGTCTTTTATCTCCCATGTATTGATTCTATCATTTGTTTACTTCAGTATAAACCTATGAATACTTATATACTTATTTTATATTTTGGTTTATAATTCAGAGTTACATACTTATTTTGTTGCTCCAATTGTTCCAGCTTTGGTCATTATAAGCTCTTTCAGTTGGCTTCTGTGTCCCTTTGACATAACCCTTCCCATCCCCATCCCTTCCCACATCATTCTATTTTCTTTTTAAGCACTTTCTTATTTTCTAGCACTACAAGATATTCCAAGCTCATCTTGCCCCAGTCCTAGAATTAACCATTTCTCCAGAAGCACTGGTTCCTTTTATTGGAGAATGGTATTAGAAAGCAAGATCTGCATACTATCCTGAAGACTTAATTTAATTTATTGATGTACCACTCTCTCACTATGAATCAACCTCTGTTTTTTTCCTCCTAGTTTCTGATTTCCACTCTTCAAATGATTACTTCATGTCTTCTTCTTTCTCCTCAAACTTTATCACCCTGATCCCTTTCACCTTTACTTGACGATCTTCTCTGACATTTTCTATTTTGTTAAGAAAATTTATTTAAAAAGAAATCTCCCTTATTTTCATCACCCAAGCTATCAACCTGTCCATCTTTATCCAGACTATTTTACTCTATCCAGTGCTGAGGTTGAAATGTCTGCATTCTGGAATCTGAGGGAGTGAGAAAAAGGTGCATTTCTTGTTATTCTGTGTGCAAAATGCCACATATTCTCCTGGTTTTCAATGTTATCCTCATCCACAGCTATTTCTGTGTTTGCTTTTCTCAAGTCAATTGCTCCTCTGGTTCAACTTCTCTAAGCAATAAACTTCCATCTTCTGCCTGGCTTGAGATGAAGCATCATTGCTACAGGAAGAAATGGAGTTCCAACTGTTTCAGTGCACTGCCAACTTCAATCTTGGGAGATATCTAGTACCACCACTTCCTGAGCCTGTCTAGGTTCTATGATTTGAAGACATTCCTTTGGGCTCTGTGCTCTCACTTTATCTCACTTCTTCCATCCAGTCTATACTCTATCCCTGATCACTTACATTTCACTTTGTTTGTCAAAATCAGTTACCATTCATAAGTATGCTTTTCATACTCCAAAAATTTTTACCTGTTATTTTCTCTTCTCTTGATCTGTAGAATTTATAATTTTCGTATTAATTCACTATCATTTTAGTGAGATTTGGGAAAAGAGATGAAATAAACATGTGTGCTCAATCTACCATGCTTTATCAAAAGTCTTAGTGAGATTTAGAAAATCCTGCCAAATTAACCCTTTTATTTAATCCTCTATTTTGTCCCAAACTTCCAAATTCCATCATCATTGCTAGGCTTGAAGGACCAACATCTAGAGTGAGAAGAACTTTTGTCTTTGGATCCAAAGAGACTTTGGATTTGGATATTAGTCCTTCTGTCTACAGCTATATAACATTGAAATTGGAAGTTTAAACTTAAAATAATAGAAATTCTTTTTCTTACAGTTCTGTAGATAAGAAATCCAATATCAGCATGGTGGTAGGGTCGTACTCCCTCCAGAGGCTCTAGGGGAGATTCCATTCCTGACCTCTTTTAGCTTCATCATTCCTTGGCTTATGGCTGCATCATTCCAATCTCTGCCTCTGTCTTCAGATGGTCATCTCCCCTGTGTGTGACTTTTTGCTGCTTCTCTCTTTTAAGCATTCTTGTAATCTCTCATCTCAAGATTCTTAACTCAATTTCATCTGCAAAGACCCTTTTTCCAAATAAAATAATATTTACAAGTTCCAGGGATCAGGACTTGATATCTGTGGTAGCCATTATTTGGTCTACTACAGTAGGTGTGTCAGTCAGTGCGTTTGCTTGCAAACAACGGGAACTGACCCCAGTTACCTTCGAAAAGCAGGAATCTATAGCAGGATGACATTGGAGGCTCACATTAATGGAGACTAGAAGGTTAGTTTTAGAATTGGTAAAGAACAAAAGGAGGGATGTCCAGAGAACAAGCAGTAGGTACATTATGCCCCAGGACAATATCGCTATGAATAAAATGTAATGCAACCTTTGCCTTTGAGTTCTTTGATCAAGATTCAAAGTTTTTTGCAAGAACAACTGGTTATCTTAGCACAGGTCACATGTCAAGTCTCAGGTTCTCAAGGGGCAGGAGATTGAGGTACTTCCTGCTACAAAAGAGAATCCCAAAGTAAAAGAGGAGAGTGGGCTAGATGTTAGGCCATAAAAATAAGTGAATAGTAAATAAATAAACAAACAAATAGACACATGGAAATTAACATAAAGAATAACTATATTTCTAAATTTAAAAAGATGAAGAAATGGGTAATAAATTCAATAAGCGTGGGAAATAAGATCAATTCCCAGGGCTGTTAGCTCCATAGTTTATATTCTTCTCATTCAGTGATGCTGCTTTCTGCTATAACAAAATTCACATTATTTATGGAAGAATTTTACAGTAATTAATTAATTATATATA
>NW_011888920.1:3056771-3070662 GCF_000151845.1 Pteropus vampyrus
TCCTTAATAATTCTAAGTTTTCTTGTTTTAATGAATATATCGCTTGGCGATTTTTTTTTAAAAACAGTATATGAGAGGGAAAACATTCTTTTTTCCTCTCATTTAGTTAACTATTAAATGATTCTTTTTTTTTTTTTCAAATTAAATCAGGACATGTGGTTAAGACTTGACAGAACACAATTTTAAATATTTGAAAATTAAAGTTTTCTGGGGTAACGTTAAACACGTACTTAGTGGCCTGTTACACAACTAGCTCAATACTTGCTATTCCTGCTGCCTAAATGCCCAGCCCCTTTTTATCTGGTGTTTTCTATTCATTCTTTACACTCAGCTCTATAAAACCTTATTCAGCTTTGCTAATTACCATGATACTTTGTAATATTGATGCTATCTGAGTTATGTTATATTTATAAGCCCGTTCACACGTGTCTATGAGTACTTCAAGGATAAGAATCATGTATTATAAAATTTTCTGTTCTAAATGACAAATATAGAACCTCGTGCAGCTAAAGTTATAAATATTTTTTTAAGTGGATACAGGATATCTGAGTGGGTGAGAGAGAAAAATTAAATAAGCAAAATTCTATCTTATTTGAGATGGGTGATTGAATATACTCATTCATGAAGTCAATCATGTTTTATCATTATTAAATCTAGCTTTTGTTTTCTATATGACTTGAGTTTGTTATCTTCTCCATGTTGCTCAGAAAATGGTAAGAACAGCAAAAAATGAATATAAAACAACTTGGAATTTAAGATTAATAATAATCTCTGCCAATGATTCAAATCCTCCCACGCCAGTTCCTAGAACCAACTAAATACCTGTGAGTGAAGACTTCACATCTGAACTGGGGAGTTCAGGGCTCAGAGTATGATATTCAAGTGACAAACACAGAGCGTGTTTTAACTCTTAACAAGCTGAAGCCTTTCCTTGTTACTTAGCAGATTTTTCCCACTATAATACAAAGGCCTTGGAATCTGCAAAGTTCTAGGTCATTGGAACTAAAGATTTACTCGTGAAAAAACTATTTCCTTGTTTTTCTAAAGTTACAAAGCAATAATTTTTTAGATATTTCATCTGAGGTTTTGGACTCACTCTCAGAGGGAAAAGTGTGGTGAATAAAATTCCTGTCATTGTAATGTTTTTGAGATAATGAAAGGCAGTTGTTTATTTTTCTAAGTATACTGAGACCTCTGACATCTATGTGAACTGGTAGCTTCTTTGTAAATATTTATAGACATTACAAAAGTCATAAGGAAGCAAATGAATATATATATTTTTATCATGTAATTAAAGCAAAGTCTGTAAATCCCCTACTAAATTATTCAGCCAGGGAAACATCAAAACCATATGTTTAGGTGAAAATGATTGTTAAGTCAATTAGTAGAGAATCAAAACATATGCTATTTATATCTAACTGAATTTATATCCAGTTGAATTAAGCAGAAATTTTCTAAGTTTGCAATGCTGGGGAGCTTATAACACACTAAATTCACCTACGATTACTGAAAAATATCTGATCTTCCTTCTAACATATAAGCTACTTGAAGACATAGATCATTTCTCTTCTGTTTGTAGCTCTGTTGTCACTATCTAGCTTTATATGTAGCCACTGTCAAGTCTTGATATAACCCCAAAGTCAGCTTTTTCTTGTTCCTTAAGGGCTATTTTTTGCTAATAATTTGGGGGAAGTAGGATACCGTTCACCTGAAGCTCTCTTCTAACTTACCACTTAATCACTGCTGCTACACAACACTTGATTTCAGATCTAAGAGAAGAAATATAGAGAATAAACCTGGAACATTGTACACCAGAAAATAAGAAAACCATTAAAGGGAAATGAGGTTTTGTCAAAATGACACATGAGCCAAGTAGAATAGACTTTCACTATCCAAAGGTGGGACAATTTGAGCAACAAAAAGAATAACAACTATGATTGATTAAAACACATTTAATGTACAAAAAGCCATGCAGTCATAATGATATTTTAAAGAAAGAAACAAACCAAAACTCAATGGACCTTGGACATTGGACATCCATTAAGGATTACCTTGGCACCAATTCAGTATTCTGAAAATTGGCAACTGAAGAGAAGGAATTAGCATTTATCTTGTCATTCTGAAGTAAATTGTGTTTCAGAGTATCCCATAAGTTCTATAGATGCAGAAAAGAGTTTCACATAGAAGTAGTTAGTTAATAAATGCAGAAAGAATCATAAAAAATCATTATGCAATCCCTAATGAAATAACTGGTTTAGTAAATGTCATCAATAGATGATAAAATTATTAAATGTGAGGCTCATAAGTAATTCATTGTCTAAACAGAGACACTTTGTGAGCGAAAGGTATACTGTTAACAGTTATGCCAGGAGAATAAGCATAAATTGGCAGAGATATGTCAGATCCAGGCAGAGATATATCAGATCATCTTATGCTGGGGAACCCGAAAATGAAGAGAATGGATGTTACTGACTTTACTGATCAATTTTAGCAGACTATAAGTAAGTCAAATGATACCATGGGAAGTATTTATCCTAATCCAGAATATGGAGCCTGCTGCAGTTCTTTCAACAATTCAACAGCATTTTAAAAAATGATTAAAATAGATTTAAAAGAGATTAAAACAGGTTTAAAAGTCTCTTTTTAAAGAGACTTTTAAAAAGTACAATTCAAATAAATTAACTGAAAAAAAAAGCATTTGGTAGAATAGTTGGGTAAAATTTAATATAAATTGGGCATTAGGTTATGTTAAAGAATTGTTGGTAAGTGGAGAGGTAAGACAATGACATTGTGATGGCATAAGAAATCTCTCCTTCCCTTTTCTGGAAATGTGCTAAGGTATATTTAGGAGTAAAAGAATAATGTATGGAAATTGTGTTAAACTACTACAGCTAAAAGTACGGGGGTGAGTAAGTGAAACAACTTTGGCAAAATATTGATTGTTGACGGTAGGTTTGTAAGAATTTGGTGTACTCTCAGCAATGTTTCTCCACATTTCCCATCCTGTGCACTATGCCATGGCCACCTTTGTTCATGTGCTGTGAGCTAGCAGTTAATATAGGCAATCTTTGAATATCCTTTGACCCACACATCACTTTCCCAACATACTACTGCTAAAAATAAGTTATGTCAAACTTCCTGAACAGATAAAGGGAGGAGAAACGAAATGAAATGACCAGACAAGATATAGTGCCTCTCTAACCTATTCTAACATCTATTTTGTAAAATTCCACCAATATTTTGGGAAATTGATGGTAAAATATGCCTTTATCGTACTACATTTCTCCGAGTCTGAGTGAAATCAATAAATTTCACACATAGACATAAGTACACACACACACACACACACACACACACACACACACACACACACACAAAGCTCTCAAGGATTATCATTAATACTCTACCGTTTCATAACCACGTGAAGAAAAGAAACATGTCATTGCTTCATAACCACAACCCAGCTTCTATACTAGTAAACTGGTCTTTTGTATTATTATGCAAAGTGGTGATAGTTCCTTCTCTTCAGCAGCATCTTGGTCGAAAATATGTTTTGTTAGACAGTTTAGAAATAATAAAAATGTTCATCCATTAGCCACATACCCTTTAATGACATATACAATAGCTATAAATAGATCTTGTCATGGGTTTAACATTGTCATTTGTAAAGACCCAATTATGTCCTCGGACCAGATGCTGTCCTTTTCTCCAGTCTGGTGTTGAGGTGGGGAGATGAGTTCCAATCTCCCAGTTATATTAATTTTAATCAAATTAAGTTAAATTAAACTGAAATCTCTGAAAGTTATGATCTTTTGTAAAGTTTGAGATTTGAGCAGTAAAAATTATTTCAGGGAAAGTAGCACCAAAATTACCAAAATGAGGACAAGTACTACTCCAGTTACTTGAGGGAATGAGAGAGACTCTCCAGAGAATGTTGATTCTATTTCAACAGAAACATTGGAAGCCATGGAAGCAAATTCAAGCTGTTTGCTAATGACTGCCTACATGAGTATCAAAGCTGACCCTGAACTATGTCCCACAGGGTCACAGATTTATGTATATTTTCTGTAACCTAAGATTTTTTCTTAGTGGCCTGGGAATTGGAATGAAGTGTGGATTTAGGATGAAGTGTCATACCTGGTGTGTCACCTTCTTTCATAGCAGTGGCTTCTGAATCAACTCCAGTAACCCAATAATAGGCACCGGGCTGTGTCCTATGTTTAAGATCTAGTGCCATGAAGGAAGCTTAACATATGTTATGTAGATAAAATAAGCCTAATCATATGAAAAAATCAAATAAGGAAAGTCAATATGAAAGCTAATTTTAATACCAGCAAAAGAAGGAAAGCTTTGAAAATTAATGTAATTGTCAACACAGAGATAGGAATAGTAAATTCTGTTAAGAATTAGAAGTGAATAAACTCTATTAATCCCAGTGGGCCAGAAAGGCATTATAGAAGAGAAGGGATCTGAGTTGGCTTTGTAAAAGAAAATGATAGAATTTAAAAGAGAGAGAAAGGGGAGAGAACTCCAGATAGTAAGAAGAATGTGTGAAAAGCACTGAACAGCCAAAGACATTTGACAGTTCACAAATAAGCTTCCCTGAAGTAGAGAATTAATGGGAAATGACAATAGAAAGATAAATTGTGAATGTCTTCTTGGGTTCTCTTGCATAGCACCTTCCAAGCATTCAGATCCCATCCAGTCTTGGGTACATATTAAACCACATAACTCAGTAGCTCACTGCAAAATAGTCAGAGCTGCTGCCGTTGCTGTTGCTGAACACAGAAAGACTGTTCTCATAAACCAGTAATCTTTTAGCTAGGCCTTGTCCAACCATTTGCCTCTTGGTGTTTCAGAAACAAACAAATCTTTCATGAAATTTCCAAAACAAGCCTATTCCTAATATGATTAACATGTAAAGAATTCAAGACAATAGTTTTGAATAGATTTATTTTATTTACACTTCAGACTTCTAATTTTAGTGTAACTTCTCCATCCCCAAACTAGTATATTGATTAATTTTATTTACTGCCTCCTACTTTTTTATTCATGTCTAATGTTTCTCATTGTTATTTATTTATTTTTACTCTGTCCAGTGCAATCGAGTTTTCTTGTTTTGTTCATTGGTTCAGGAGTTACGTCAGTGACTGTTTTTTCTGAGATGGGCTGATTTAAAAATATGGGCCCTGATTGTTTTAGCTAATTGCTTTTAACAATTTACTGTCATGAAAAACTTTGTTACTTTTCCATTAAATGCACCCTTAACTCCAAACAAGCAAAGCATTATTTGTCATCCCTGACCATGATACAGCCAACCTTGCCCATTGAAAGGATATAAGCAAAGGAATGTAGGTTACATTAAAACCTAATAGGATCTTTGGTTGCTTAAAGTTGATGGCTCATTTGTTTGCAATGAACAAACATCCTCTCGCACTAGGTCAAAGAAAGGATAGTTTATTCTATAAATACCAATGAACTGGAAACTAAACATTAACAGAAGCTAAGGCAGCCTTGGGGACTGGCTACTACTCATTTTCTCTCTGTTATCACAGGGTATCCTCTTTTAGCTTCCTGCTGTTCTCTGTGCATATGCCCTAGGCACCCCACTAGATCAATCAGGGGTTTTTGCAATTTCAAAAATTCTGATTGTTCCAGATTTCAACTTTACCTTGCCTTCACCATTCCAGCCTAGACTCCTCCTCATGGGATTTCTCCGTGCAAATGTTACCTTCTCTTTTTAGTAGTCTCAGTCCAAGAATTCCTGGACAAGAAGTTGATGGCCTCAGAATCTTTTCACACTAGTCCATGGATTTCAAATTATGGCTCATACAGTAATCTGCTCATTTTTTAATTGACTGCTCGTACTTGGGTTGCGTCCAACCTTTGTCTGATGGTCTGTGACTAAGGGGGCCAGGATATTTTGGTACAAAATTTCCGTCTCTTCACGTCTCTTCAGCAGTGCCCTAGGTGGAGCTGTTTCTCTTTGAAGAGCAAGTAGACATGGAAAGCCTTAAAACCTTTTATGTAGAGATGTGCCACAGTCCCTGAGAAGTGGACTCACGAAAAGAGAGTGGAAGGACTGGATTTTGTATGTACCACGGGAAAAAGAGATTCTTACATCATGGTCAATCTTAGGAAAAATTGAAACAGGCAGTCATTGTTGTATCATTTTAGGTGTTCTGGTGAGGCTTTGGATCTTGGTCATGGTTTCTTCATTCAGACACTGAATGATACCTGAGGATGCTTTGAAAAAGCTTCCTTCTGAATAACTAACTCCTCTCCAGCATTCCTAACAAGTAGTCATCTTGTCTCACCTTGGATACCACCAGTGATAGGGAGCTTATTTAAAGAGGCCACTACCCTTCTAGGGAGCTGTTAGCCGTGAAAAAAATAGCATCTTCACTTAGATTCAGTATTTATGTTTTATTATGAAGGATATTTCATGAGTGCTCTCAGTTGCTTATGTACTACTTAAGATATAAATAACAAAAATAGATTCTGAGGGCTAAAGCACAGAGTGAAATGTATTGATGGAATATTTCTGTATGTCACACAATCCAGAGCAAGCTTGGGGAAAACAGAAATCATAGTATCCCTGGGAATATACTGAATGGCAATTTGTAGATCTTTCCTCTAAATACTGCAGGTAACATTATTCGATTACCAATAACTCCCACCCCTGTGTTTCTGAATTTAAGGTTCTGAATTCCTAAGATGGAATCAGTTGACTAAAAATGGGTAAGTTGCCCACCTTTCAAGAGTGAGCTATGGCTACAGGATCAATTGACAGAAATATGGCATCTTGGAGTGTCCTTGAGGGAGGCGGGCAGTTCTCAGAGAAGGGCTATGCAAAACACACAGTAAGTAGCCACCACAGGCAAAAAATTAAGGACCATATTCTTTCATATATTTAAATGTCTCAGTGATCTGGTCTGAACATCTATTTTCAGCCTTATGTTTTACTACTTATTTTCCCTCTCTAGTTCTTTATTTGGGTCACACTGTGTGACGTGATAGTGACTAATGATATCATTTGCCATCACACTTTTTTGCCTCAGCTCATACTGTCCCTTCTACAGGAAAACCACATCCATAACTGTCTCATCAACACCTCATTTGAATTTTTAAATTTCTATCAGTTAGCTTAAAAATGTAATTTAAAAAGCAAATTGTGTCTTACCTCTTCTCAATCTCATCTATGCTTCCCAAAGGCAACAATTTCAGCTCTTGTGGCTGCTTCTTATATAGGACAGGGCAAATTCCCTGAATGGGGGGAAGCCCAAGCCCTGCATTGAAAGAGAGAGAGAGAGTTCTTGGCTGAACACAAGAAAAATTCAAATGTATGCCAGAGTCGGAGTCAAAAGGGAAGTTTATTAAAGAAGGAATAACGCTTCATAGAAAGAGCATGATGTCCTCTCAGAGGCAGAGAGTGAGAGAGCCTGAGAGAGACTCAGAGAGACAGACAGAAACAGAGACAGTGATAGGAGTAAAGACACTGAAAGAGACCGAGAAAAAAGACTGAGAGGGACCCTGAGTGTATAGGGAATTCAGTTCATATATCATTTTTTAGTGTCTGTGAATTACAGTTTAAAGACTTTGTTCACTCATTTTCCTTTGATGGAATTGACATAGAGTACTGAAAGGATAAGAGTATGTAGCGTGA
Organism: Pteropus vampyrus; assembly: GCF_000151845.1. Taxonomy (NCBI): domain Eukaryota; kingdom Metazoa; phylum Chordata; class Mammalia; order Chiroptera; family Pteropodidae; genus Pteropus; species Pteropus vampyrus. The sequence continues at coordinate 3,064,438 of NW_011888920.1, forward strand.
AAAGGTAAGAATGCGTAGGATGAAGTCCTGCTGGCAGTTCCCAGCCTTTGATCCATAGGTTCTCCATGGTTTTAGCCTTAAGGAATAGAAGATTTATTTCATTTTGTGTAGGGCACAACTTAAAGACTGCTTTCTCATTTTCCCCTTACAGTGTAGGGAAATGGTTTGTTAGCAATCCCAGTAGAAATCTTCCTTTGTTCTGCAAGTGGTCTGGCTATAAGGCAGATCAGCATATTGCAGTCTCTGAATATAGCTTGATTTAACATTTTAGTTCTCTTGCCTCCTCCTTACATTATTTCTTTTAATATTTACATCTATATTTCCAAATAAAATATTTACACTTCTGTTTTTGCTCTTTATATTTTTCAGTTTCACACACTCTTTTGACCTCTCACTTTGAGAGCTTCCTCCTCTGTCATGTATACTTTCCCTCTCTTCTCCATGCTTCCAAGATAATTTATATGTTCATGAGTTTTGGTTTAATAATTCCTCAGTGTGTACATTATTATAACAATATAAATATTATTTACAATGAAACCACATATTATATATTTACTTACTTGTATGATCTTTTCTTTTCCCTGGAGTAAATAATTAATTCATTCTTAGTTGCTTAATTTTCTATGTACTTATTACTAACTTATCTATGATTTCTCTACCATAAGTAGAAATGTCCCTGATATGCTTAAACATATTGAATAATGTATTCATTACATCTTTTTCTTTGCAATATTTCTTTTGGAGCTTTCCTTTCTTCTAGTACAATCTGGGTAGGCTGCTTCCTGGAACTGTGGCAGCCCCGTGATCCTTGGACATCTCTTTACCATCTTGGAGATTCTCTTTCCCTCTCCTCTCCAGTTTTAGATCCAGCATCTTCCTCTCTCTTGGTTTATGTCCAGTAGCTACCAGAGAACAAGTGGATTTTATGATGGAAAACATCTTTATTCTACCCTTACCTTTGATTATTTGGGCTATAGATAGAATCGATGTTGAAAATTATTACTTCCTCAGAAGTGTTAAAGGATTGCTCCATATTATTTTAGCTTCAACATTTGCCATTATAAACTTGATTGCATTCTAATTCTAGATATTTTGAATATAATCTTTCTCTCCTCTCCTCTCCTCTTCCTCCTCTTTTTTTTTCTCTCATGTATACTTGTATCTATTTCAGATTTTAAGATCTTCTCTTTGCCCACAGCGTTCTCAGATTTTATGGTCTATGTTGCTATGTGCCTTTTCTTACCCACTTTGCCAAATACTTGATGGGCACTTTCAGTCTGAAAACTTGCAGGCTTCAGTTCTAGAAATTTCTTATTTATTATTTTGAACATTTACTCCCTGTATATAGCTCTATTCTTTCTGAAATTCTAATTTTCAGTTTTAGAATCTGTAGGATTCATGTTACATTTTTCTATTTTTTTTTCTTTTCTATCTTGTTGTCTTTTTGTTATTTGTTCTTCTTTCTTGGGGATTTCTCCATGATATGCCCTCAAAGAAAAGGATTTATAATGAATATGCGTGTGTTCATGTGTCTAGGATTCATAATGCATAAATTGTAAATATTTTCCAACAGAATGTCTCTCTAAAATCTTCAACTTGATATCTATAATTCAAATTCCACCTTCAAGAAAGATTTGTTAATTGGTACCTCATCATAATGTACTGCTCAGAGTAGCAAAATTCTTGAATCAAAACCAAGAAACAGACTTTCAAAAGGAAGACTAAAGCTGTTGAAGTTCCTGGTTGTATTGCCTTTTATTTAACATGATTCTTCTACTGAATAACTTATTAAGAAAATTAAAATGGCCATTTGTATTATGTTCTCCAAAAATCCATTTATTACAGGCTACCTTGTTTCACAAATAAGGAGGCAAAAAGAGTCTTCGATTCACATTTCTTTTGTATTCCTTCTTCAACTCCAACAACCCAGACCATCAGACAGCACAATCATGCTTGCTTCTCCTCCCTGCCCTATCAAGGTGCCCTTCTCCAAGTAATTGGAGGTTGACAATTATCACTATCAGATAACATATCTGCAACTTGCCAGAGGCCTTCTTTTCCTAATGCCTTAACACAGAAGATAGAGATTAATAGTGGCACGTGCAATCACTCATTTCTTCAGGAGTAAATTGGAGGGGGAACATTTAGAGCCTCTGAGATCACATTACATAGAAGCAACCATCTAACTCTTCTACTGTATGTGTAGCTGGAATATAGAAAGGTGAAGAAAATTGTCTTCCCCCAAAGCCTGCCTCTTCTTGAACATTTTCTTTTGGTGAATGGCTTAGTAAAGAGTATTCTCTAACTCTTCTCTCTCATTCATATTATTGGTCACCACGTCCTATAATTATACTTCCTAAATATCTCTGGAAATTTTTATCTCATCTTGTTTCCATTGACATTTGCTGATTCTATGTAGTACTAATTCTTTTCTGAATTACTACGGTAGCTTCCTCAATATCTCCTCAGCCCCCAGCCTTTCTTCCATTCTATTAATAATATTTGAATCTATGTTATTGTTAAAAAATTCACAACTGACTGTGTCCACTCCCAGTTTAACTTCTTTTTAGCGGCTACGATTACTTATTAAAGAAAACTCAAACTCTAAACCATGCCACTGAGACTGTTATGAGATGGCCTCTTATAGTTCTTCTCACTCCTTACTAACTTATATTCCAGCCAGGACAGGCTACATCATTTGTGGGGCTCAATGCAGAATGAAAATACAGGTGCCTTGTTCAAATATTATTAAGAATTTTAAGATGATGACAGAAGAGCATTAAACCAAGCATAGGGTCCTTCTAAACATAGAATTTCTTTGAGTGTGTAAATTGCATGCTCATGAAGCCAGCCCTTGCCTGCTTCCTTTGCCTGCTGGCCTTCCTCCATCTTTACCTGGCTAAATCTTGCTGTTTCTTTTAAACTCAATTCAGTTATCTTAAACTCTGGAAATGCTTTTCCTTTCCTGTCCCCTCCTCTTACTTCTAGCTTTGATTAAATGTCTCTCTAATATGTGCCTATGATCCTATGTACGTACCTTTGTGGTAGATTCTGTCATTAAGTTGTTTATATCTTTGTCTCTCAGTCTTGGGACCTGTGATTTTCTTCTTTACATCCCTAGAGCCTAGGACAGTTCTTGGCATACAGTATGTGCATAAAAAAAGATTGTTAAATATAAAGTAAAAGTAAACTTATTTTAGAAATAAAGTTCAGAATTTTATTGCAGCATTTTATTTTATGAAGTATAATTCTTACCTTTGCACATAAAATGCATATTTTGCTGGCATATATCAGATACAGTGTTAAAACAGTCTTCACTATCTGTCATGAATTAGAAGAAATAATTTCACCTTTAAAATTGATAGGAGTCTCTATTAGAGCTATTAAATAGCCAATTTTAACTCAACCTTTTGATGCATCATATTTCAGCCTAGTGAATAATTAACTTTTAAGAAACTGCATATTTTAGAAATACTCTAGGGCTTTTTTATTTATGTGCTTATTTTTAGCATATGTTTCTTAGCTCCTTGCTAATATTTTCAGTGGCATTTAATGTTTAAAATTTATCTAAGAGTAAGAGAAATGGATCTAAGAGTATTTTTCCCTTTACTAGGCTATAGCTGCTTTTTGCTGTTGTTGGAAATAATGTTAGTTAATATTTATATTTGAATTTTACAGAAAAATATTGTCTCCTGTGGAGTCATTTGGACAAATACAAAATCTTCTTTGAGTCAGTTATATAAACTGTCTCTTTTATGCCTATTTTAGAGATGGAAAACTAACTTCTTAACATGGTGATTTCCCAGATTTACTTACTGATAATATTTTCTCAAGAATAACCTAATAAACCAATTAATTACTCAAAGTATCCATGGCTGAAGTGTTTTCTCCATATGTTGCCTTGCAACTACATAAAATATCAATTATTCATATATACGAATACCTATTTTTAGGCTTCTCATTTGTTCCCTTGATCTATTTTTCTATCTTGATGTTAACACCTTACTGGTGCTCTATTATAAATCTTGAGGTAAGACAATGTAACTTCTCCAATTTTGTTTTTTTTTTTTTTCAAAGTTGTTTTGGCTATTGTAGGTTGTTAGAATCAGGTTGGATTTTTTCACCTTCACTTTACTGGAAGAGTTTGTATAGAATTGGTATTAGTTCTTCCTTAAATGTATGGTAAAATTACTAGAGAAGCCTAGAGGGTTTGTTTTTGAAGTGAAACCTGGGAAGAATTTTAACAGTTTCTTTACTAGATATTGTACAATTTCTTTACTAGATATTGAGTGATCAATGTAGTCTATTTCTTCTTGAGTGAACTTTGATACTTTAGTGTCTTTCAAGGAATTTGTCATTTGCCTCTAATTTGCCAAATTTAAAGTTGTTCTTTACATTTATCTGTGTTCTTCCTGCGTTTTTCATTTCATTGTGTAGACCTAGATCTTATTTAGAATTATTTTTCTTCTTAAAGGACTTCATTTAACATTTTGTGTCATGGAGGTCTGCTGGTGGTGAATTTATTTAGCTTTTTTATGTTTGAAAAAAAATTTTACTCCACCTTTATTTTTGAAATAAATTTTCACTGATTAGAAGGAAATTCTAAGTTGACATTTAAAATTTTTATTTACCTATAAAAATGTTTCACTGCCTTCTAGCTTGCATTGTTACTTATATAAAATCTGCTGTCATCCTTATATTTTCCCCTTTATATATAATATGTCTTCTCAGTTAGCTTTTAAGATTTTCTCTTTATCTCTAGTTTTGAGCAAATTGATTATGAAGTATCATGATGTACATTTCTTTATGTTTCTTGATCTTGGGGTTTGTTGTTCTTTGTGAATCTGTGGGTTTTTAATTTTCTTCAAATTTGGAAAATTTCCAGCCTTATTTAAATACTTAAAATAATTTTATGTTTTTCTCTTACCTCTTTGAGAATTCCAATTACATATATATTAGGGTTCTTGAAGTTGCCCCACAATTCAGTAATTCTCTTTACATTTCTCTTCAGTTTTTTTTTTTTTCTGTGTGTTTCATTTTGGATGTATTTTATTGCTATTTCTTCAAGTTTACTACTTGATTCTTGTACAATATCCAATCTGCCATTAATCTCCTCCAGGGTATTTTTCTTCTTAGACATAGATTTATCTTTAAAAGTTTGATTTGCATTCCTCTAAAATATATGTCCTGTCTCTATTCAATATGCTCAACCTTTCCTCTAGCTTCTTGAACATATGTCCTTTTCTATTAATTTCATCAGATTTTTTTTCTCTGTCCTTATAAAATTTCCTCAAAAGCTGGTTCTTATAAATTTTCAACTGAGTTCATGATGACGACCCTGTGTCTATCTCTAAAGTGATCTCTCTGTGTAGCTTCCCCATTTTCAGTACTCTACCTGGTGAAAGAGTTGCTTTGGTTCCTTTCAACTTCTACAACCCTACCAAAATCAAAGTCACTCACTTTCTACACTCATTTTCTTTTTTTTAACCGTAATAATATTTAATGTTTTTCAAGATAAATTTTAAGCAAAAAAACACAACGAGATGCTACTTTGTATGTACATTTGTGGATATATACATTCATTTTCTTAATGATTTCATTTATTATTATATTAAAATGTTTTTCTATACTCTCAATGTATATTTTAAGTCTAGTGCATTTATCTGACATCTTCGACTATCTCTTTTATAACATCTATAGTATTCTTTATAATATAAAACATAGGAAGATATAGTTAAAATACTAAATTATCACATTTTTAATTTTTTCTTTATATTATATTTATAGGATTGTATGTATACATTTTATGTATTTATGTACATAAAGCAAGTCTACTACCGAACTGGTAATTCTTCTCATTGGATGTTTATGCCCAGCTATCAGTTATTTTCTAACTACTTGTATTTAAATAATTAAGGCAATGATTTGAACAAGACCAAACTTCTTCAAGGCCCTACTGTCTCTATAGCTTTTAAAAACCTAAACTGTTTTTATTTTTATAAGAGTCATAGAAAGCATATTTTCCCCTCTTTCCTTTTGTTTCTATTTCTACTTTGCTTTATTTAAAACTTTAGCTGAATAATTTATCTTTTTCATTAGCCTACATTTTCAAATTTCTCTCTTCCTTTAGGATTTCCTTCTGCATTTAACTTTTCCATACTATGAGGAAAGTCACAGCATAAATCACTTATGAAATAAGCCTTCTACAAATGTTGACAGCCACAA
>NW_011888920.1:3072707-3080265 GCF_000151845.1 Pteropus vampyrus
GGTTTGAGACATCTAATGGTTTATGCTGAATGGATAGATGAGTACATGAGTCTGGAGTTGAGAGGAATAATTCTTACTGGAAATGTAAATTTAAGAATCATTAGCATATAGATTATATCTAAAGCCATGATTCTGAATGAGGTCACCAAAGAAATGGTATAAATTGAGAAGACAGGAAGTGTATGCACTAAACTCTGGCACATGATGACAACAAGTTGGTAAATTAGAAGGAATAATTTAAAAAGTAGAAAGAAAACCAACAGAGGGTTCTGAAAAACCAGTGAAACAAATGTTTTAGGAATAGGAAGCAGGAAATAATCAGCCATGTCAAACGCCACAGCTAGGTAGAGTATAATGTGTAATGAGAATTTACTCTTGATTAGCACTATAGAGGTCTTGCTGACTTTGATAAAAGAAGTTTTAGTGGAGTGTTATCAGAGATAGTAGATTAGAATGGATTTAATATAGATCGAGACTAGGAAAATTGGAAAAACAAGTGTAGAAGTGTTTTCCAAGTATTTTTGCTGCAGAGAGAAAAGAAGAAATGGAGCAGTAGCTGAAAGGGGACGTGAAGTCAAAAAGGAATGTTTTAAAGAGATATAAGTAATAAATGTATGTTCATTGTCTAAACATGATCCAATAAGGATAGAAAAAGCTAATAATACATTATAAAGAATTGCTTTGATATATCCTTGAGTAGAGGAAAGGGGATGTGATCTAGTGTCAAAGTATAGGGTGTGGTGTTTATTAGGGTTACTGATACTATATTCATACAGAGAGAAGGGGAAGCAGATTCCATGGATGCAGATATAGGCAGAGAGAGAAATGTGCTGGTGGGAATGTATAGAAATTTATCCTAATTACTTCTACTGTATTCCCAGTGAAATCGAAAGGAAGGTCATCAGCTGACATGGCAATGGGGAAGAGATGCTGGAATTTGAGAGAAAAGAAGATATGAAATAGTCACCCAAGAGAGTGGGAAAATATGTGAACTAGACAAATAGAGTAGACAGCAGTCAAAAAAGTTGGTATTTGAATTCAACTTTTGTTTTCGTTTACAAAAGTGGATGCAAAGACATGAAAAGGGAGGAAAAAGTGGAAGATGTAAACAAGGAGTAATTATACAGACCAACCATGGCATTTAGCAAGGTATGGAGGGAAAAGAGGGCTTGAGAGTGTAAGAGACAGTGAAAAGTGATAAGATAAGTAGATTTGAGCTTCCTTGTGGTGAAGAATTATTCGAATTTGGAAAACTGGAGAGAGTAAGCTAAGTAAGAAGTAATGATTAAAGAGCATGGTGCTTGAAATTGAGTCTATAGATAGGATTCAATTACTGATAATTTTGTAGTGAAAGGATGTGCCCATGGGAGGGAACACCTCAGGTGGGGTGGAGGACAATGTTATTGGAAGAGAAACGGTCAAGGGACTGAAATTAATGTAGATAATGTCAGGATATATCAGTAGAGATTCTATAAGCTGTCTCTTCCCTAGCCTCCATACTCCTTTCCTCAGCCATAGTTAAAAGGGATACCCAGAACTTAGTGTGTCCTGGCCAGACCCTTATAACCATCTGTCTTGTGACTATCAGGACTTACCATTCCTTTTCTTCCTGTTTACATACGTCACCACAAGAAGCCCAAGACTTCCTAGTCATCCACCAACCTCCAGTCTGTAATTCCCATATGGCTCTGAACATTTCTTTTTCTGACACCATCTTCCACATTTTCTGAACTCCTTTGCCTGTATTCCCTGGATCTCAGGATCAGTCATCAGCAAAATTCCTATGGGCTCAATATCTTTTTCATTTTCTTTCTGTAACTTAAACCTGTCTTTCCTCCAAGGATTGCTTCTCCATTGGTCCTCTTTTAGTGGTAGTTGTTTTCTCTCCCATACCCCTCATACCTCTGGACCTGTAGGTGGTGGCTCCTCACTGCCTCATCCACATCACTCTTCTGCCTTTCTTCTTACAAAGTACCAGCTTTAAATCTCATGTCATTAAACAACGCCACCATAAACTTCCTGTTTTAGTGATCAGCTGGGCCCGTGTAACTCCCTCTAACTCTGAAGGTTTTAGCTAAATGCCTTCTTCTCTATCATATTCACAAACACTTCTATCAAAATCCTTAATAACAAATATCTTGCAGTATCACGGCCTATATTATATTTGGTTACCATGGTTCTGAGTTGGTGGAGCTACATCTCTCTTGGAACTCAGAATGAGGGACTAGATGCCATCTCAAGACTTTTTTGGCACAGCAAATACAACTTGGCAGACTGAGAAAAAAGGAAGATCAAGTGTCCTAAATAATTGTCTGTAAATATTTATTATAGTGAATGATTTTCAACCGAAGGTTATTTTGCCTCCCAGGAGACATTTGGCAATGTCTGGAGACATTTTTGGTTGTTACAACTTGGGGCGAGGGTGCTTCTAAGTGAGCAGACATATCAAGTGAGTAGAAGGCGTGGGTGGCTACTAAACATCATGCAACGCATAGGACAACCCCTCAACACCCTCCCTCCGCCAAAAAAATTATCAAGCCCAGAATATCTGTAGTGCTGGTTGAGAAACCTTGGTTTCGGGTGATGAGTGTTCTACATTTTAAGATTTTCAGCTATGAAAATGCAGTGATTTTTATCTCTTTCGTCTAAAGTAGGACACAGATTTAGATAGAATAGAAATGTAGCAAATACTTTAAAAAACCCATTATAACCTCTGGAGAATTAAAAGATTTTTAAAATATAAAAAGATGATGTTCACACTTTCAGAGCCTCCAGGTTTTTAAAATTTCCTTCCTTATGAGTATAGAAAGTGTAACTAGGTGTTTTATCCAAAGTCGAAGTGGGGCTTAGTTCATGACTCCAAGTTTCCATTGTTTCTTCATAGCCTAAGGGGCTTTTAACTTAGGCTTTGTTCCTGGGCTTCCATTTAGAAGAAAAATATTTTCAAACAGTGTGATGCTTTTGGCACACAGAATCTGTCCTATTCGTCAACCAGGCTGACTCTGGCCTGGTCCTTTGAACTGCTTTAATTAAGAGTGGGTGGGATAAGGTTGTTAACTTCATTTCTAGCATTACTTTATCGAATGACTGGCTCAATCCCACTGTCACTCATTCATTAGTTTTCATCCATGCAGCATTCATTCATCCATTTATTTCAAAAACATTGAATTTCTATTATATGCTAAACAATGTGTTAGCAGTGGGGATACAAGAATAAGTAAGAAAAAGTAGTGACTTCAAGTTGATTTCACTATAGTGGAGGAAAAAAACCCCAGAAATTGCAACAGTTTAATACAGTAAGATAAATAATAAAATGTATTATGATAGCACAGAGAGAAGGAGAGGCTTACAGTTCTGCTTGTTGTTGGAAAGGAGTCTCAGCAGATTCGCAAGATGAAATGATACCATAGCTGAAATTCGTAGATACAAAGAAAGAGGAATGTAATATTTTAGGGGTATTTATCATGAACCAATCCCTATGTAAGGCACTTACTGATCTTTTTCTTATGTAATCCTCACAGTAACCCTGCATGGTACATTATCCACATTTTGTGTATGAGGCTATAGAAGCTGTGATATACTGATCAAGAGTCCCATAGAAATAAGTAGTAGAACTGAGATCTGACTTGACATAAATTCCTTTCATATTTCTTCCAATAAGCCAGAAAGAGAGGATATGTTTGAACACTGAGGATGCAGTGCACTCACATTTTGCCAGGTATGCCAGACTTTTCTTTCTCATTTAACCTGCCTCACATATAGCTTCTGAAACATCTGAGCCCCCACTCCTGAGATAGCTGACTTGACCCACAGAGAACTGATCAGCAGGCAGAGCTGAGTCAATGAGGTTATCTTTCAAGAATGTGAAAAAAAAAAGAATATACTCACGATGGTGTACATGTGTGATGGTGTGCTGCTCTGGTAGGTCACTTTATGCTGAGGCAAAGTAGACTAGAGACAAAGGAGTGAGCCAATGTCATGTGTGAGCCAATATGCTGTAGGATCAGAAACCATGAGTAAGCAGAGAAAACTGCCAGAGGAAGAAGAAAGGGAAACAGAGCAAAGCCTCTGGAGAACAAAAGACAGACAGTAGCAGCTATAATTCTTGAAAGCCTTTTGTTTCCCACCAAGTCTGGCTGTACTACTCCTTTTCAACATCTTACACTATTACCCTTCTCCCCACCACCACCACACATACAAACCTTTCACTGGAGCTAAAATTTTATTAGATTTCTCTTAATAAGAATAAATTTGAACTAGACCAACACTAGTAGAAATACAGAGCTATGATATAATAAGAAACAAGTGGTTTAGAATCACTGGAGCCGAGTGGGCATCTGGTCTACGCTAGTGAATCTAAAGAGAGAGGAGGCCAGGGAAGGACTGTGAAGTGCTTTCGATATTGGGTCAAGGATTTGGACCTTATTCTAAAAACTTTTGGGAGCCTTTGAATGCTTTAAAGCAGCTCCTTGAACTACAGTAGTTGGTTTATTTATCCCTTGTATCAGCAACACCTGGCTGAGACTCGTGCAGTTTATATTGGACAATTATTTGTTGTTATCAATGAAAAAATTAAATGAGAGAAATAAAAATAACCAGAGTTTAGTGCTACATCACAATTTTACTGAGTAAAATCATGAATGCAATCTAATTCTGAAGAACTCTGGGGATGGGTTGAGTATTAAAGGAAAACTGGGAATAAGCCGACAGTGAAACATGGAAGTTACCTTACCAACTATGATATGGGAGCATGAGACAGCATTGTATGTGCACTAAGTGATGAGTAGCATGATAGAATTTTAAAGAGCAAAGAAAGAGTTGCAGAGAGTGAATTGTGACCAATCAGTAGGCATTTATTCCAAGAAGATTTTGTATGACCTGCTAACAATCTTGAACATTAATGTTCTACTTTTCACAAAGAATCACTGAAGGATTTTTCCATAGAGGAATTAATTCATTCACTCCCACAAATATTTATTGAGAACACAAAATAAATACTACATTCCAGGTATTATTTTTGGTGTGTGAATGTATTAGTGAACAAAATAGTAAAACAAAAACAAACACCTAGTGGAATCTACATTTTATTGGAAACACTAAAAATAAACAATGATAAGCAAATGTATAAAGTATTAGAAGTGAAAGCATTGTTAAAAATGAATTAAGTTGGGTAAGAGGAATTAGGAGTGCTGGTGGGGAGCGTGCTACAGTTTTAACAGGGTGGTTAGTCCAAGCCTCACTGAAAAGACGATGTTTGAGCAAAGATGTGAGGGGGATGAGGGAGTAAACCTGGCTAATACCTGGTGGAAAGACACTCTAGGAAGGAGTTTTCTCCAGCCACTACAAATAGTCTGAAGCAAGAACATGTCTAGACAGTCAGGAACAGTCAGGAGAATTGTAAGAATAGAGCAGAATAAGTGGGATGGAGAGGAGAAGGAGATAAGGTCAGAGAAAGAATGTAAGGCCAGATTACATAGGGCCTTATAGTCAGACATGCATTTTAAGGTGGTTATTCTGGTAGCTATACAGAAGATATATTTTAGAATAGTAAACTCCTTAGGATAATTTTGGTTCTAAGTAATAGAAATTACTATAAGGAAATTTATTAGGTTATATTGTGATATCTGAAGGTAAAAAATTTACAACAGATTAGATGTTGCAGAAGGAAAGATCTGTAAACTTAAAGATGTACCAATATACTATCCAAAATAAAGCATAGAAAGAAGAGGAAACTAGAGGGCGTGGAGAATTAACAGAAGAGCATTGACTTGTGGTGTCTAATATATGAGTAATTTGAGTCAAATAGGTGGAAGAACAGAAAATATTTTTTGAGAAATAATGAACAAATTGTTTTCTAAATTCAATGAAAACTATAAATCCAAGACTCAAGAATTTCAGCAAGCCTCTAGCAACATGATGAAAACCACACCAAGGAGCATCATAATCAAATTGTTGAAAATTGATGATAAAGAGAAAATTTTAAAGGAATTAGAAAAAAGACAGAATGCAAATAAAAATACAAAGTTAAGGAAAACTGTAGACTTGATATGAGAACCCATGCAATCCAGAAGACAACTGAGAGAGATCTTTAAATATCAAAGGAGAAAAATAAAGTCAACCTAGATTTGCAAAATACTTTTTACAAATGAATGTGAAATAAAAACTTTCTAAAACAAACAGGAGCTGAGAGACTTCATCTCTACTAGACTAGCACTACAAGAAAGGTTAAAGGAAATTATTCAGACAGAAGGAAAGTTCTCCCATATAGAAATGTGGATCTACACAAAAGAATGAAGATTACCAGATGTGGTAAATGTTGATGAAAAAACCATATTTTTTCATCAAAATATTAATTAGTTGTCTATCTCACATCACCTCCATTGCTATCAGTCTGTTAGCCTCCTGCACCAGGCCACCATCGTCTATTAATCGCTTATCTAGATTTTTGCATTAGTCTCTTAATTGGTCTCCCTGGTTCTGCCCTTACTCCAACAGAGTTTATTCTCAACACAGCAGTGAGAGTTTTAAAATGTCTTGCAGATTGTATCATCGTTCTGATCAGAATCCTCCAATGTTTTCTCAGCTCATTTACATAAAAGCTAATCTTCATAATACTTACAAGGCCCTAATACACTGGCATTATCTCTCTCCTTAGCTCTGAAAACTTATTTTAGAGAACTCTCCCTTTCATTTATTCTATTCAGCAACATTAATCTTGTTGCTAGTCCTGGAAGATACCAGACATAGTCCTGTCTCAGAGTCTTTATTCCCAGTCTCCTCTCTACCAGAGCACTCTTCTGCAACATATCTACCAAGCTTAGTCCTTCATCTCTTTTGCTTTTTACACAATGATACCTCAGGAAAGCCTTCTTTGTTCATATTTTAAATCACACATCCCAGCCTTAATATTTCGTCCCTTCCGCGTTATTTCTTAAGTTTTACTTTTTAGAGCAGTTTTAGATTTGTTGCAAAATTGAGAAGGTACAGAGATTTCCCATAGACTCCCTACCCCCACACATGCACAGCCTCCCCCATCATCAACATCCCCCACAAGAGTGATACATTTGTTACAATTCTTCTATGTATTTTTAATACAGCATTTATTTCTTTATTTTGTTTATTATCTATCTCTTCTACTAAAATATAAGCTTCAAGATAAATCGAATGTATTCTCTGAAAATTTCCTGACTCCTTCCAGAACAGTTACACTCTCAGCTTCTCATTCAGGCCACACTGTATGAGAATTCCCATTGACTGCATCCTCACTAACATTTGGGATTATCAGTCTTTTTTCTCTTTGGCCATTCCAGTAGAAGGGGAGGATTAGCCCTGACAGATAGGAGATGTTGTTTCAAGACACCACCGGGTCCTGAAATCTATGCTATGGGACAAAAGCACCGAATACACACACAAACAGGGAAAATGCCACTATATACTATACAGTGAACTTGTAAAAAAAAAAATTTAAATATGAAATTCACTTAATCATATCTAGACTTCTCTAGGTTAAGCATTCAACTGAGTGACAAAGGGATAAAAAAGTGGAAAATTATGATGA
>NW_011888920.1:3081940-3109478 GCF_000151845.1 Pteropus vampyrus
AGAATCTAGACAACTGGAAAGATAGTCTTTGTCTTTATTTTCTCTCAACCAGTTTTGAAGTTATCTATGCAGAGGTCTTGCATAAAATTTATTTATTCTTAGATATCTGATGCTTTTTAATGCTATTATAAGTCACATCTTTAAAATTTTTTCATTCTATTTATTTTTTGCTAGTATATGCAAATACAATTGACTTTTAAATATTAACCTGGTATTCAGCAACCTTGCTAAAATAAATGATTAACTCTAGTAATATAACTGTAGATTCTCTTTTATTGTCTTAGTATACAATTTGTCATGTTATGGATTGTCCAGAGTCTGACTATAAATCAAAGACAGGATTAGAGAAAGGCTTCACAGTGGTGGTAACACATACACTTAACTTTGAGTGATGAGCAGGAGTGCACCAGTTAGAAATAACATAACTGACATTTTAGGCAGAGGTAACGGTCTGTCCAATGACAGAGAGAATTGACTGGGAATGATGGATCCTGAGACTGTTAAAAGACATGCAGGGAAGGTGGTAAGAGCTGCAAGTAGAGAAATAAATGAGAACCAAATGATAAAAGTCCCTGTATGTCAAATCAAGGACTTTGCATGTTTTCCCACTCAAATTTGAAAGTTGTTAAACTATTTTTCACCAGGAGAGTAAAGTAATGAGTTTGAGATGTAAAAACTCCACTCTTGCATCCAGTGCAGTCATATATGACCACAGACATTATGTTTATACAATTCCAGGATGCCATTTGCCTCTACTGCTATGTAAATGGCAACCTCTGAAGTCGTGTGACAAGGCTTATGGAAGCATAGGAGATAGATTGGAGATGTGTTCCTGGAGACAGGGAAACTACTGTGAAATGTAAACAGATCCAGACTTAAATTAAGAGAGACTTTATTTAAAAGACTATTGTAATGGGAGAACACGCTGACTAAAAGATCTGCAAGTATCTTAAGGCTCAGATAGAAAAGGGTCTTTCTTATGTAATAACAAGGCTAGAAAGAACCCAAATGGAGGCGGGCAGGACAGAGACTTACCTCCCTCATCATTAGATGCTGCATGGGAGGGCTCCTACGGAGGAGCAGTGCTGGATTAGGGTCACAATTCAGAATCACAATTCAGAATTGGGAGGGGGACAAACGTTTTAGCTAATCACCGATGAGGCAAAAATTTGGAGTTATTTGGCAAGTCTGTATCTGACCTTGTCTTAAGGTAAACAAGGGGATTGATTATTCAGGAGTCTTATCTACAAAGTGATGTAGGAATCCTGGCTTTTTGCCTTAAATCATTTCCTGGAACACAAAAGAGGGATCCCTTTAAAGATTGATGTTTTCCAGGATTATGGGGGTCAAGTAAAGTTTAAAATTATCATTACATAGGAGATGCCTATAAATGTCCAGGTAAAAAGTCACTGGAAATTAAAATATTTAAAATTAAAATATTTTAGGTATTCACGCCCCTCTTGGTTTGGAGCCACAATAAGTGTCAACAAAGTAACATCCTTAATCTGAGAGAAGAAAACAGAATTAATGGTTTCCCCTGGAAAAAAATAAATGTCTCTGCGTCCAGCTCTCCCCTCAGTAGATCCACTTTCTGTGGTTTTACCATGCCCCCGAAGTGCAAGAATAGTGATGCTGGCAGTTTAGATATACCAAAGAGAAACTGCGAAGTGCTTCCTTTAAGTGAAAAGATGAGTACAATAGATATTTTAGTAAAGAGACCATGTTCACACTTTTGTTACAGATTTTGGTATAATTATTCTATTTTATTATTATTTATTGTTGTTAATTGCTTACTGTGCTAATTTATAAATTAAACTTTATCACAGATATGAATGTATAGGAAAAAACATAGTATACAAAGAGTTCAGTACTACCCAAGGTTTCAAGCATCACTGGGGGTCTTGGAACATCCTCCCAGATAAGAGGGGATGACTGTACTTCCAGTAATCACCTCTAATTATGCCTTCAATTGAGATAATTAGCAAATAATTGCAAATTCAGTTTTTTGGTGCTATTTAAATTCTGAGATTCTGTGTTAATTTTGGCAGCTTATAATAATTTATTTTCCTCCTCTAAAAAAAAGGTTTAGTGATCTCAAAACCTTGCTTAATAGCCATTGCATATTAATGAATTGCAGACAATTAAGACTAATTTTCAAAAAGAAAAAAATAGAACTACTTTAATGAGACCACTGAGACCACAGGGTTATAACTGAACAAAGGAAGCACCCTGAAACATTTTATAAATATTTGTTTACATTCATAATAATTGAATGCATTATTTTGACACAGTTATAGTTAACTATCCAGCCATACAAAATGTTGGTATATTTCTTGAGATAAATTTAAAAAAAAATACTTATTTGCTCAAATATCCTGCCTTCAGATATTACTGTATCTTCTTAGAGTCCTAAGTGCTCTTATATGTAAATTTTAAATGGAAGTTCGCTCTGTGGGCACAACATGTACAGTCACATCCCACTAATCAAACCAATAAGATAACATATATTTAATTTAGACCCTTACTCTCGAAGTGTGAAAACAGTAGCTTTATCACCCAGGAACATGTTAGAAATTTAGAATTCGGGGTCCACCATAGACCTCCTAAATCAGAATTTGCACTTTTAACAAGATCCCCAGGTAAGGCAAATACTCCTAAAATTTGAGAAGCTCTGTTTAAGCCCAAGGACATACATCTCAATCACTTTAAAAAATGCAACTGCCAAACTCCCAGGCCAGGTTTACTGAAAGCAATTCCCTAACAGTGAGATTTAAGAACTGCTAAACATTTTAACAGGTGATTTTTATAAAATGCCAAGACTAGGAATTACTGATCGAAGAGAGTCTTCAGTGACACAGTGATTTACCTCTGACCTTAATTTGCTAAACCATATAAGCAGAAAGAAAAAAATTAAGCTATTAGATTTAATGGGCTCCCACACACAAAGGTCCAAATATAGACAGTATCTCAGTGGGATCAAGGTTGTCTAAAATCAATATTTGTATAAACAGTTGCACATTAATAATTTTTTTGACAAGAAAAAATAAATGAAAGAATTCTTACTTGCTGAGTATTGAGCAGCCAATGTGCTCAAATTTTAATAGACCATCTATAGAAGCTGGGTTAGAGTTGGCTAAGAAAAAGTACAACAAAGTGACACAAACTTGTAAGAATGTAGTATGATTATGAACACCCGAAGTCTATTCTTCATTTATTCTTTAGTTCTTCTCATATATCTATTCTGACAAATATTTTGTTTTATTGAATGTACTAAATGTGGACTTCTGCGCCAGGCACTGAAATAAGCTGACATGGAAAAATGTGAACGCAACATACACACACATTTTCACAGCTACATTCAGATCAGTGAGATCTGTACAGAGGATAGAGCCATTGCTTTGATAGAGCTATAATTTTAACAAATGACAGAGTAAGTAGAGTGACTCAACCCTTATTTTACTTCTCTCTTCTCTGCCATTAAGAACAATATACTAACAGGAAAGGGTAGATCAAACATTGCATAAAAGGAGTTAAAACCCAAAAAGGAAATAGTTATTAAGAGAACACATAGTTATTATAAATTGTCATGCTGGCAAAATTACCTGCTAATGCATGGTAAAAACTTAGAGGTATGTTCCCAGAAATACTGCAAGCATAGTGAACGTTACCACCGCAAGTGATACTTGCCTTGGAATTGTGACTCCCAGTACTTGCCTTTTCTACTGCACCATGCTACCACTACATCCCTTCAATATTCTTTAGAGGAATTTCCTCTATAAACCTTTTTGTTACAAACGGCACAAAATGGCATTTAATCTGGTTGAAAATGCTATTAATTCAAAATTAAGGGATAATTAATACAAAATTTGTGAGGTTTTAAATCTTTTATTAATTATGGGTTACATTCAGTGGTACACTGGAGCTAGTTCCTACAAGCTCAGGAGAGCTGATTGCATGTTTCTCTTCCCAGACCTAAGTTCAGCAACATCCCATTGGATAGCTTGAAATTGGCCATGGTGGGAGTGTTTACACTTACGGAGATCAGTACAAGTTAGGGTCTTTTTTAAAGAGCTGTTTTCTGGTGAGTAATTGGTTAAGACCAATAAAAACCGCACTGCAGAAACAAAAATTCAAGCAAACCTAAAAATTGTTTTATTTTCATGAGGTTTTTTTGTTTTGTTTTGTTTTTAAATACCAGCTCTTTCTTTTCCAGCTTCTATCGGTCTAATAGAGACCTTTATAGTTTTCCTGGATAAGATATTGCAATTACCTCCTTAATTCTTGTAACTCCATAGATTAACTAATTTTTATAACTCCATGGATTAATACGAAATAAAATGTTTCTGAATATTGTATAAATAGATTCATTCACTGTATATTCTTTAATGTCTGGCATCTTTTGTTCAACATTATGCTATTGCAAACTATCCATATTGTTGCATTAAACTAGTGTTTATTCATTTTCATTGACCCTATATTATACTACAATTTTTTTCCATCTTCTGTTCTTAGACATTTGAATTTATCTTGTTTGAGGCTATTACACTGCACATTTATTATTTGCATTTCCATTACTATCCATTTTTAGATCTTATTGTGATTCAGTTCAAAATATTTTCTAATCTTTCTTGTAATTTTTTTTATTGAACCTTGAATTGTTTATAGTACATTTCTTAATTTCTAAATGTAAAGGAAATTTTTAGTTATCTTTTTAAGTTCTAACATCACTCCTTTCCACTACAATCAGAAAACATAGCTGGAATGATTTGAACCCTCCTAAATCTGTTGAGACTTGCTTTTTGATGTTTCATATTGTCGATCCAGTAAATGTCCCATGTGCACTTAAAAAGAATGAGTGTTCTGGAGCTTTATATACAGTGTTGTAATAGCCAATTAGGTTAACTTTGTAAATATTGTGTTCAAGCATTCAATAGTCTTGGTGACATTTTTTGTTTGTTTTTTTCGTTTATTAGTTACTGAGAGAAATTTACTTAAGTTTTCCATTATGAACACGGAGTTGTATATTTCTCCTTGTTTCACTTAATTTTTTCCTTCTATTTCTCTCCTCTCCCCTCCTTTCCCTTTCCTTCCCTCTCCCTGTCCCTCTTTCTCTCTTTCTTTCCCTCTCCCCCCACTCCACCCCATCATCATACTAAATTCTGGATAATCTTCTCTTTCTCCCACCCCAGAACTCATCCCCAACATAGACTACTCCCTGCTTCTTGTCTTTGATCTTTCTTTTATTAAAACTAATTTGAACGAAGATGTTTAAAATTTCCTATTGTATCTTTTCTGGTTTTGTTTGTCTTTTGTTTGTTTTGTTTTTTACCCTTTTCAGGTAACATTTTAACAATGGTTTTCATTTTGGTAAATTCAGAATGGAAAATACCTTTAATCTAGTAAGATGAGATAACAAAATAACCATAGATGATGCTAGTGATAAGCTTGAGATTTTATATGCTGGAGAGAGAGAAGAGAAATATATTTATCAAATTGCTATACATTAAGCAAATGGGTAGAGAGAATAAAATAATCCAAGTTGCTTTGTTCATATTATCTCAATCATCTAAGTGATGGAGACCTCAATGGCATAGTTCTCTCAGAGATGCATGAAATCCCAGAAAGTCGGCTTTCACTCAGACAATACCTTAGGACCACCTGGCGGTCTGAAAGAACAATCACTGTCTAGACCCAATATTTAGTGCAGATTGCAATTTTCATACATACATTTCTCATTCATTTGATTCAACCAGAATATTTTCCTTCAATCTTTGGATCTATAGGGTGATTAAGTCTTAGCTTTCTCTTTTATAAAATGTGAACAGTTATTTTACAGGATCACTGTGAAGTTTAAATAGAAAAACAGATGTAATGTATCTAATAGAACCCAGTGTACAGCAAATATTCTGTTAATGAACTATTATGTTTAGCCTCTAATTCTTGAGCCTGAAAGTAATCTCTCCCACCTCTGACCCACCACAATATTTGTATGACTTCCTCTATGCCTAATCTTCTTTCTTGAATACTATCAAAATAATTTCAAAAAGAAGCAGACTGCTTGGGTAGTGAGGCCCTAGAAGTGAAGGAGAGTAAATATTCTCAAATCTCTTCTGATTTCTTTGGAACTTTTGGTGAGACAAGTAAAAAAATAAAAAATAAAAAAAGCATTTACAATTTTGACAGCATAGGCCAAGTGAATTGAAAGAGAATTTCAATTAGCTATTAAATACCTGGGGTCTTCATGACACAATATAGTATCCCCAATGCACACAAGGAAATTTTTTTTGTAGCCCTGTCAGAGCCCAACATACTGACATCTGTAAATTTGGTAATGATCTCTCAGCAGAAATGATGGCCTGGAGATAATAGCCTTGGCAGGTAAGTAAGTCAACCATGCTGCCAAAATACTTTCATAGATTGCATTCATCCTGCCATTCCAAGTGGCTTCCTATAATTGTTTACATCTATTTTTAAGTCACTAGAGGAAACAATTCTAGGAGTAGGAATTGTCATGAGCTTTCCTCCCAAATCACCTCTTTCAGGGAAACACCAGCTACTTCCTTTGGTTTATAACTGTCTCATCTTTGTTTGGCAGTTGGCCACAGCTACCTCTAGAAGATATGCTTCTGAGTGAGCTGTATCCCACCCAACATATGGTCTTGAATCTGGGCCTGTATGTTCACAGCTTTGGACAAACGTCTAATCAAAGACTACAGAGGTGTGAGATCTGGCTTTTATTAAAGGAATTACTTACACTGAAAAACTTGCTGGATTGAAGCTGACTGGTTACTCTGTCTCTCTCACTGTCCTAGTCTCTATTGTCTGCCCTTCTAAGTCTCTCTCAGTGCCTTTATTCTGCCTCTCACTGTCCCTCACACTCTCTGCCTCTGAGAGGAGATCAACTCTGTCTATGGAATGTTACCCCTTTTCTAATAAACTTTCCTTTGACTCTAAAAAATAAATAAATAAAATAAATAATAATGATATTATTATTATTGTTATTATTATTATTATTATCCAAGTTCCACTTGCCTCACTGAATTGTAGAACCAATACAAAGCCAGTAGAGTCCTAGGAGTTCACGGATTCCCAAGGTTTTATAGGGTGAATCATCATTCTTACCTTCTGTCACCCAAATCCATTGCAATAACAAGTTTTGTCAAATTTACCTTCCAAATACATATTGAATATACATACTCATTTCTCTCGATCTTCACTCTCTCTATCTGTCTCAACTACCATCTTTTCTTTTTTGGTCTACTTTAATGTCACCTACTATTCACTCCTCCCCTGCTCAAGTCATCTCCCACACAAAAGTAGCAAGATACTGAACCTAACATCCTTTACTGACTTCTTTTATTTAACTCCAAACTTATTATCATGTCCCACATCTTCTCCTTTATTGGAATGTAAGTTCTATGAGGACGGAGACTATATCTGTCTTGTTCACCACTGAATTATAAAACCTAGAATTAATTAATGGAGTCAACCCAACTGGAATCCAGCCTTCTTCATAGCAAACTTACCATAGCATCAATGGAGTAGACTCCTAGCCCATTCAGGAAACCCTTATTCACATAACACCCTGATGGCCAGAGCCTCAAAGCCTGGGTACAGAACATTGGTGGTATTGTCCCTGACCCATTTTTGCAGCATAGAAAGCAATAGGAGATTTACTAAAAGCAGTGTCCAGAGGGAGTTCCAGGCTGGACACAAACTGAAAATGAGTCAGCAAACCAAGCAAAGAATAAAAAGGTACAGAGACAGCTAAAATGAAGAACAAAGAAGAGCTTGAAAAAAGAAACAAATCTTTTGAATAAGATGCTGGAAAATGAGGACATGAGAAATTCCTGATCTTAAAGGTAGGAAAAAAGTCATCGACCTTTTTAAAAAGTCGATACTCATAGTACGAGTCTGCTGGGAGTGTTAGGAGCAGAGGGTGCATGTTTCCAACCCTCACCATCATCTTAAAAGCCACACAATTCACTTCAAAATGAACTTCCTGTTTACTCACTCACCACCTATTCATTCATTCATTTATAATACATTATTTATTGAAAATTTATGAATATCTTCAGAAACATTGAAATACACGAATAAATCTTATTTCAAATCTCCCTGCTGTCCATCTAAAACAAGCAGACTGATGTTCCCATTTCTAATATTCTTCCTTCTTCTTGCACTCATCACTCAAGATTCATCCAAAGTCTTTCTGTCATCTAGGATTTTCTAAATTTTCTTCTGATTTTTCCTTATCCAAGCTCCTTTTGTATGTACGGTGGGCTCACATCTTTTAAGCCTTGAAGAGTGGCTATCTGTGTTATTTTCATACTTAATATACCTTAGGAACTAGTATGTTTTATTTTATCTGTTGTGTTTTTCCTGTGGAACTTAGCTCAGACATGGACAATTAGTGTGTGATAAGTGTTCAGGAAATATTTCAAATCTATTGGATTGTGGAGAGGGTCATTATCTCAGATCAGAACTCTAGTAGAGTTAGTTCTTTTATTCTCTAGTTAATTTGGATGTATGAGAAGACCTTTCTCAGCAGTTTTAGACTTTTATTGCATCTGTCTGCCAGCCAGAACCCATTTCCCTGTTCTCCCAACTGAATCCTAGAGTAACCCATGGGCTCACTGAGCCACAGTGGATTCCTATTTATAACATTTGGTTCCTGGCTGCTTTGAATCTTTTCCTGTAACCAATCTAGGAATTCACAAACTTCAAAAGTAAATACATTTTAAACACACACACATATTTATTTAGAGACATTGATAAAATAGCATTTTTTCAAGTTTATTATACTTTTCTTTTTTATTTTAAAAGTAACACATGGACATTAGAAGTTTTTGACACAGAAAAGAAAATCTTTATAATCCTAGCTTCTCAATAAACTTCACACTTTGTGAATATGTTTGCATTTTGGTACATTTCTCTTCATCCCTTTTTATCTCTTCATTTTGAACCCTGCCTTTTGTTTTTCCACTTCATATTGAAATCTATCATGACATACTTAGTTGCCTCATATTCTTTGTTATCCTCTTTGTTTCAAATCCATCAACTTCCTTTGAGAGGATTAAATGAAATAAAAAGGAGGTACAATATACTGAATATTATATCTAAAACACTTTCTGTATTGTTGTATATCTTTCTAACAATTATTTTTAATATTTCTTTGGTATTCTATGAACTATATGTATACTTTAACTATTATTAGTATTGTAGCCAGTAATTCATGTGCAGAGGCAGTGATGCAAATAAAGCTTCCTTTCATTTTGGCTTATGTAACTGGCCTCCTGCCCCCAGACTGCTGTTGTCAGGTCACTCCCACAACAAACACCTGCAGGATGTGGCTCTGTCGGGGATAGTCAGAAGAGGCATATCAATCTCAGGGAAAGGAAAGGGAGTGAGGAAAGACAACGCAGAATGAAAGGAACTCTCAAGTGGAGTCCTCTTCGGGTTCAATTGCTTTTGCAGCTTTACTCTCGCTCTTAGTACAAAGTTGGAAGTGTGACATTTTAAAGTTAGTTTTTATAGAAACAAATGTCAGGAGAGGTGAGTCATCCTAATATCTCTAAAAATAAACCCAGGTTGTCAAAGAAATCAAAACTTTGCCCTCGAGCTTAGCCAGCGAGAGAGCAAGAGACGTCCTGCCGTGGGCTGTGCAGCTGCTTGAGGTAATCCCCAAATCTAAGGGCACTACAGGCCTGGACAGGCTGAAAATAAGCAAAAAGAACTAGGGTTTTGGGATTTAAGTGAAAGTGGCCTTCAGAAAATGAAGGAGAATTGAGAAGAAGAGAAGCGATTTGACCGTTTCAAACGAGGGCCAAGTTTGGCCTCCTAAGATTCCCTCCATTGTTCAGGTTTGAAACGTAGTTTTATCAGCAGCCCAGAGACTTAGCATGTGATAAGGAGCATCCATAGTGGTCTGAGTTCAGAGAGAGAAAAAAAATCTTTTGAGTCCTCAGTAGATACATCGAGGCCAAAAGGAAACAAAAACTGAGTTCCAACTGTAGAGACTGTAAAGCTGCCTATTTTCTTTTTCCTCTCATATTCCTTCTCTGCAGCTCTCTCTACCATTTCAACAGTCACCCAGATGGTCAGTATCCTTTAGCGTCCCTCCCCAGGCCTGGCCACTGAGTAACTGAACACTTCCTCCTGCCTGCTCTCTTGAGAATATCAAGTGGTCAAGTTGGGGGGGTTTTTGTTTGTTGGTTGGTTTTTAAAACCTCCCTGACCTGTGCTAGGGGCTTATGATACAATGGTGAGCAAGTCCCTGAGCCACGGAGCTTGCATTTTTATTATGAAAGGCAAACAGTAAACATATTTACAAATAAATATGAGGTATAAGTTCATTATCATAAAGATAAAATAGGATAAAACAATAGTGATTTATTGAGTATGGGTTGGGGCAGGGAGGTCTTAATTAGAGATGTCCTTTCTTTTATTTTATATATATCACATATGCATGGATGTGGTATAAATTCAGAAATTCAAGAAAGTATACAATAAAAGGGAGCCTCTCTGCCATGCAGTACACCTCTAGGAGGCAACCACAGATACTGGCTTCTCAGATATCCTTTAAAAGGTATTCTATGCATAAGCAAGCATAAATTAATTTATATACCTATGTGATTATATTTTATTATGAAAACTTCTAAATATATAGCAATATAGTATGAATTCTATAGTAAACACCCAAATACTAACCACTTAGATTCTACCATTGCCAATTAGCAGTATTTTATCATTTATCTATCAATATATCTACCCTTTTATCTATCTATCTATCTATCTATCTATCTATCTATCTATCTATCTATCTATCTTATTTTTCATGCACTTCGAAGTAAATTGCAGACATTACTAAATAACTCCAAAACACTTTGGCATGTATATTGTCAACTAGAGCTCAATTTTCAATTTTTTTAACTGTAAATTTGATATGCAGAAGTTTTAAATCTCTTCTAATCCATGACCATATTATAACTCCATGTTTATTTGGGTCTTCTTTAATTTCTCTCATCATTGTTTTGTATGTTTTCATATCGAGATCTGACACATATTTTCTTAAATTTATTTATGTGTTTTATATTTCTTGATGCTATTTATTCAATGTCGTACTCAATGCTAAAAGACTGAAAGCTTTTCCTCTAAGGTCAGGAATAAGACAAAGATGCTTGCTTTTGCCACTTGATTCAACATAGTATTGCAAGTTCTATCCAGAGTAATTAGGCAAGAAAAAGAATAAAGGGCATTCAGATTGGAAAGAAAGAAGTAATATTTTTGTTTGCAGATGACATGATCTTATATGCAAAGTTTCAGGATGCAGAATCAACATGCAAAAATTAGCTGTGTTTCTATACACTAATAATGGACAATCAAAAAGGAAATTAAGAAAACAATTCACTTACCATAGCATTAAAAAAGTACTTAATAATAAACTTAACCAAGAAGGCAAAGATTTGTACACTTAAAACTACAAAGATTGCTGTAAGAAATTAAAGAGGACACAAATACACAAAAAGACATCTCATATTCGTGGATTAAAAGACTTACTTATTTAAATGTCAATACTATTCAAAATGGTCTAAAGATTCAAAGCAATCCTATCAAAATCCCAATGACATTTTTTTACAGAAATAGAAATATTTATCCTAAAATTTGTATGGAGTTGCAAGGACCCTGAATAGCCAAAATAATTGTTTTAAAAAAGTTGGAGATTTTTCATTTTCTGGCTCCAAAACTTCCTATAAAACTACAGTTATCAAAGCACTGTAGCATAAATACAAATATAGAGACCAATGGAAGAGAACTGAGTGCTCTTAAATAAACTCTCACATATATGGCAAATGATTTTCGGCAAGGGTACCAAGGCTGTTCAGTAAGAAAGAATAGTCCTTTCAAAAGATGGTTATGGGAAAACTGAGTATAGAAAACTATGCAAAAGAATACTGTTAGATCCTTAACTTACACAATATACAAAAATTAAAATAGATCCAAGACTTATATGTAAAAGCTAAGACTGTAAGACTCTTAGAATTAAAAATAAAGCTTCATGCGTGACATTGAACTTGGCAACAAATTCTTGAATATGACACCAAAAGCACAGGCAACAATGACAAAAAAATAGATCAATAGCACTACATCAAAATTTAAAATTCCTATACTTTAAAGAACACAATCAACACAGTGAAAATGCATCCTACAGAATGGGAGAAAATATTTACAAATCACATATCTGAGAAGGGATTAATGTCTAAAATATATTTTTAAAAATCCTAAAATTCGACAACATAAACACACCTGATTTTTAAAATGGGTAAAGGGTTTGAATAGACAATTATGCTACTTGTTATTAAATAACCAAAAATTAAATAATTAAAAAAAATGAATGTTGCTATAGTTGTGGAGAAATTGGTACTCTTGTATGCTAGTGGTCAGAATGTAAAATGGGGCAGCTACTATGGAAAAGTATGACAGTTCCTCAATAAAATTAAAAATAAAATTATCGTATGATCCAGCAATTCCTCTTCTAGGTATATACCCAAAAGAATTTAAAGCAAGGACTCAAATAAATATTTGTACATTCATGTTTTTATCAGCATTATTCACAATAGCCAAACGTGGAAGCGACCCAAGTGTCCATTTATTGATAAATGGTATATGCATACCATGGAATACTATTCAGCCTTAAAAAGGAATGGAATTCTGATACATATTACAACATGTATGAACTTTGAACGCATTACGCTAATTGAAATAAGCCAGACACCAAAGGATAATTATTGTATTATTGCACTTATATAGGGTATATAGAATAGTCAATCCATAGAAACAGAAAGTAGAATTACTAGCGACTGCTGAGAGAAAAATGAAAGTTACTCTATAATGGGTACAGAGTTTCAGTTTGGGATGATGAAAAAGTTCTGGAAGTGTGTAGTGTTGATAGTTGTACAATAATGTATATGTACTTAATGCCACTTATGTTATATATTTTATTACAATAAAAAATAATGTCACAGTGTAGGGTTAGGATAGCATAGAGGAAATCCCTATATCTTCATCCTAATTTTGCTGTTAACCTGAAACAGCTCTCAAGAGAGTAGGCAGGAGGAGGGAGGAGGGAGATAGATGGGGTAAAAGGGGTCAAATATGTGGTGACAGAAAGAAATCTAACTATGGGAGGGGAACGCACAATGCAATCTATCTATCTATCTATCTATCTATCTATCTATCTATCTATCTATCTATCTATCTATCTTACTTTTAAATTGTACACCTGAAACTTACTGTATTTTGTTAACCAATGTCACCAAAAAAAAAAAAATTAATTAAAAATAAATCAAAAAAAGAAAAGAAAAATGTCATGCTAGCTGGGTTTCTTCTGATTGTTCCTTTGTAAAGTACAGGGTTTGAGATGACTATTACAAGATTTTGGTTATCTGGTTGTTCTACTGTTATCTTCTAGGAGTTTTATAGTTTTGCATTTTATATTTAGATCTGTGATTCATTTTGAGTTATTTTTTGTGAAGCATGAAAGGTTTGTGTCTAGATTAATTTTTTTGTTTGTGGATCCAGCTGTTTCAGCACCATTTGTTAAAAGAAACTATTTTTACTCCACTGTATTGCCTTTGCTACTTTGTCAAAGATCAGTTAACTATATTTATCTGGGCTATCTATTCTGATCCATTGATCTATTTGTCTATTCTTTCACCAGTACCACACTATCTTCATTATTGTAGCTTTATAGTAAATCTGGAAATTGGGTCAGATGAGTCCTCCAACTGTTTTCTTCTCTTTCAATATTTTGTTGGTTATTTGGGGGTATTTTGCCTTTCTATATAAACTTTAGAATTAGTTTGTCAATATCCATAAAATAACTTGCTGGAGTTTTGGTTAGTATTGCATTGAATCTATAGAGGAAGTTGAGAAGAACTGACATTTTGACAATATTGAGTCTTCCCATTCATGACCATGGAATAGCTTTCTTTTTATTTAGTTCTTTATTTCTTTTATCAAAGTTTGTACATTTCCTCATCTTGTTTCTATTTTGTTAGATTTATACCTAGGTATTTAATTCTTTCAGGGGTGCTTAAGTAAATGATATTGTGTTTATAATTTCAAATTCTACTTGTTAATTGCTTATAGGAAAGTGTTTGACTTTTGTATGTTAATCTTGTATCCTGAAACCTTGCTATAATTTTTTATTACTTCCAGGATTGTTTCATTTATTCTTTCCAAATTTTCTGCATAGATGATCATGTCATCTGTGAACAGAGACAGTTTTATTTCTTTTTTTCCCAGTATTTATACCTTTATTTCCTTGTTTTTGTTTTATTTATTTAGCTAGAAATTCCAGTATGATGTTGAAGAGGAATGAGGAGAGAAGACATCTGGCTTTGTACCTGATTTTAATGGGAAAGCTTTGAGTTTCTCAAAATTAAGTATGATAACTGTGGGGGTTTTTAAATACATTCTTTATCAAATTGGAGAACTTCTTTTCTATTCCTAGTTTACTCAGTGAATGTTGGATTTTGTCAGATACTTTTTCTGCATCGTTTGATATGGTCATGTGATTTTTCTTTTCTTTATTATTCTGATGGATTACATTAATTGATTTTTGAATGTTGAAGCAGGCTTGCATACCTGTGGTAAATCCCACTTGGTTGTGGTATATCATTCTTTTTATACTTTATTGTATTCAATTTGCTGAAGTTTTGTTATGTTCCTGCATTTTTGCATCAACAAAGAGAAAAAGTCTGGACATATGTTAAAGCTTTGAAGCAGGAATCAGAGTGGAGAATGTGATCCTGCTTCCACACACTAGTCCTCACTATAAGATCACCCAGAGCTATGAAAATAATGACTTTTGGCTGAGAATAATGAATATTTTGTCCTATAGATAGGCTCTGATTAGATTAGGGGGCCTATAAAAAGCCTTTTTAAAATTTTTTGAATTTATTTTTTATGATCTGTTTCATTGTAAATTTGCTGTGAGGTAACAGAACTCACGAAGATTGGGACAAACATGCTGAAAACAAGATTTTCTGTATCTTTAGGTTCAAACATTATATGTATCATAAAAATTAGGAGCTGCTTTAAATAATAGGTTAAATGCTAAACAATTTTTTGGCTTTGTTAACTTTATTTGTTAACAAAATTTGGCTTGGTTAACTTTATTTCTAATTATTTATTTAAATAATAACTTCGGATTTAAGTGGTAGACGGTCGGTACCCATGTACCTTCATGAAATAGACTGAATTTACATGATTGTTTTTTTTTTTTGACTAAGATGCCTAAAGTACTTTTACAACATTATCAAAATGTTTCATCAAATGCCATTTTAAAGGGACTAGGGACATCTTTTAATGGGAAATGGATGACTCAGAGGTAAAAAATCTCCACTATATTACAAAATAAATTAGAAGTGGACACTTTAAAGAAAAAAAGGTTATCACATTCTCAAATAGAATATACTTTATGTGATTTAAGAACTGCTGAATAGCTCTTTCTGCTCCAAATTATTCTTTTTTTTTTCAGTTTTTTATTCTACCTGAAATTCTGACAATTGCAGATTCATTTCATTCAGTATGAAATAAGAAATAACTCTAGAACTCTGAGTCTATTGATTGTTCATACATTTATTTGATTTAGTTGAATCAAATTTCTTTTTTTTCTTTTCCTAATTGAGCTGAACTGTTTTAAAGAAAGTGATCATGAGTGATGGGGAGTGAAGAAATGAGAGATAATTGAAAAGACTGGGGCATTTATAATGCTATCATTCCCCACTCTAAGGCAGTGGTCTGAATCCTAGCAGCGTATTAAAATTACCAGGGGAGCTATTTTAAATGATACAAAACCAAACCACAAAACAAAGATCAATGCCTAAACTCTTCATCCCTCAAAGACAATTATACCAGAATCTTTGTGGTGGGTCAAGTTTCTTGTGTTTCTCTTTTTAAGGTTCTCAAGGTGGTTTTAATTTAACATCTGAGATTGTGAACCACTCTTTCCATGCTAACATACAGGTCATACCCCATTCCAATTAAATTAGAATCTGGAGCAGGGGAGCTAAGCATTTGTGTTCTGTTTATTTTTTGTTTGTTTGTTTAGATTTCAAAATAATTCCACTGCAGTGAAGTTAGGAATTAACTGCCCTTGAGTTTATGTCAGAACAACCTAGAGGACTAGTCAGAACAAAAATTCTTGGCCCCACCCTTGGAGTTTCTGATTCTACTGGTGTGGAGAAGGGCCTGAGAATTCCTATTTCTAACAACTCCTCAAGTGAAGCTGATAATACAAGTGTGGGAATGTACTGGATAGGATCACTTTGGAAAACTGTTTAGTATTAACTGCTAAAGGTAAAGTTACGCCTACCCTACCCAACAATTCTTTTCCTCAGTATGTGCCCTAGAAAACTTTATATTTTTATGCACCAGGAGACATATATAAGAATGTTTCTTAGCCATATTATTTTTAATGACCAAAAACCAGACACAATCTAATATCTGCAAGCAATAGAATGAAAAATCAATTTATGGCATGTTCTGACCATGATATAACTAACGTGCACCATAACAACGAATAAGCATGTCTACACACAGAAATATGGATGATTTTTTAAAATGTAGTATTGAACAGAATAAGCCAGACCTATACACACAAAAAACACATAAAATATTATTCATTTATATAAATTTAAAATAATATTGACAAGACTAAAAGACCATTTTTTAGGAATTTATATTTCAGGGTTAAATCTATTTTAAAACTCAAGTAAGAAGTTGCTTTAGTGGTTTTCTTTGATGGTAACAAAGTATCTTTATTGGGAAATGCTTGCGGGGTCTTCAGAGTAATGGCAGTGACACATGTCTTTACCTAGGAGATAATTAGATAGGTGTTTTTTTATAATAATTTCAAAAAAATTTTATGTCTATAGTATTTTACAATAAAAATAAATCAAATATCAATCAAGAAGGCTGGGTAACTAGTAGAAAAATAAAATACAATCAAAACTAACTTAAAAGCTGAAATAAGATGAATTTCAAGTTACCTATAGTAAGGGAAATTTTATTAAAGTCAAATCTATGAACTAAGTAGAATATATTTTTACTGTTTTGTTTATAAAGCTAGAAGAAAATGATTTTTAATGATTTTGAAATTTTAGGAGAAAATAGTGACAACTGGGCCTTTTTTGTGAGACATTGGTTTATACCCGTTGTCCCAGTGTAATTATTAACAATACCCTTTCATTCTCGTGTCCTAATTTGGACAATATATTATAAGTATTTGTCTATTTTTAGCATTCTTTGTTAAACACCTGAAACGTTAGAAAAATATGTCTTTCCAATGATGCATTTTGGTTTAGGCAATAAGAATTTCAACCTGGGTAAAAACAGAATGGTCTCTTCATATATATATGGTTTTGCAAAAACATGCATTTCCAAAGCCATAGCATTTCTTTTACAAACTTTTTTCCTTTCCCCACATCTAAAAGGTTTTGCCTAATTTAATGGTTTCACTGAAATTAATCATTTCAAGTGCTTACACCCACTCTGCCAAAAAAAAAAACCGAGCTGATTCCTTAAGAGAAACAATGAAAAAAAGGCCAAGTACACCAAGACCCCCAAACTTAATGATTAAATATTTAACATCTGCAATGCCATCTGCTTTTAAATCTGTCATTTTCAGAAGTTTTTCTGATAATCATTGAAAGTTGAAATCATGTGAGAGAAGTACAAGAAGACAAGAAACGGAGACAAGAGTCAAAGCATAAAGAGGAATAAGAACCTGTGCTAAGTTTCTTCTAACTTGAAATTCCTAAATAAAGTCTCCAAGTAAAACACTGGGAACATCAAAGTGTTCCCACGTAGTCACATCCTCCTCTTTTCCAGCCCACTCTCGAGAAGGAAAAAGCTAAAGCTTTCAAATCATATTGAAATAACTCAGCAAAATTTATTAATACTCATCTAATTCTTAGGCCCTCAGGATAAACTCTCATTGACGTCAGCAGGAGATTTTTTGTGTATGTGTGCAGACAGTTGTGAATCCATCTCAATATGTTTCAACTGTGTTATTTAGAGCATTGCCATTTTAGGATGGAGCTTCAAAGGCCTTCCCTACCACTGCTAGGAAATTGGCATTAAGAGCCCCACATCCCCAGATGTAATGACTCCCTCCTGGCTGTTTCTGAAGGATGCTGCTGGAACTTTGTATCTGAAATGGGGAATCTGAAATGAAGGTACAGGATGAAAGTTTGCCTGGAAACTTTTCTTTCACGGTCATTGTCAATTGAAAAGTGTAAGTACTAACTAATAGAAATGATGTTGCTCAGGAACCAAGAATTCGTTTATACACATTCAAGCTGTCTGTGCACATATAGACTGATTTGAGGAGGGGGAACTATTTAACTTCAGCCATAGACCTTTTTATAAAATAATATATCAACCTAGGATTTCGTTGCAAGGAACAAAAGCCCATTTAAGCCAGTTTAATTTATGCGGAATTTAGTTGTAAGCTAAAATAGGAAAACTTACAGGCATTTAAGGATTAGAAATGAGAGCCAAGCCACATGGGACAGACAGGGGAACAGAAAAGTCTGTTGTGCAATCATTCTATGTATTTCTTAAAGCATGAGATTCTTCTGACAGTCTGCTTCTTTCTTTCTTTTTTTCTTTAGCTTCATGTAGTTCCACATTCTTCTACTTGCCCTGATATTTCAATTCAGTTGTCCACTATCATCTAAATAATAGCCCCTGTGTCTCCAAGTGCAATTTCTCAAGAAAAGAATCTATTAGTTCATCCCAGTCTATGTACTGGGTCTCGTGTTTGCATTCAACCCTAGCCTAGTCGGCTAGTGGTGAGGAGTCACTTCTTACAAAAGGGGCGGTGAATGGAGTACATTCTAGAAAATTTAGTATGGACTGGATGGGTTCTCCCAAAATGTCTATATATGGAGATTATTTAAAATTACTATATTCTGATGGACTTGTGTGTAGATGCCCAAAGTACTGGCTCCTTTTTATCTTCCAGATCAATATAAATTCAGGAAATAAATGACCAACTTTCAAATAAAAATGTTGAAGCTACAATGGGAGTTTTCAGTCTCTTAAAATGGAAATGTATTTTAAAAAACTGGATGATGTCTCTAACATCCATACCTTTCTTTACTCAAAAGGCCTCTGACGTTGGATTGCTTTCATCCCCCTAATGAAGGTTTATGTATTTTTAACATGTTTCTGTTTAACACTCTCCCCCTGAATCTAAAATGAAGAGTTGCTTATATATTACATTAATAACAACAAGAGCACATTTGGATTTTGCCAGAAAATGCCAGGATTTTTGAAACATGATACATTTAGGTCCTACTGAGCTTCTGAGAATATATTTTGAGAGCCAATGGAGAAATAGAAATCTTAATGTTTGGTTGCCCTGTTTTTTAATAGCTTTGATCTCATCTTTTAGCTAATTTTTTTCTCCAAATTTAGAATATTCAATTTATTTTCTCTTATTGAAAGAAAAATAAGTATTAGTTATTTTTTTGATCTCTTTGAAGTTAGCTTTTGCAGAAATTCTATATTCTGACCTGTTGCTTGCTGCTAGAGATTTACAGAGGGCATATCCGATCCATTTCCAGGAAGAACAAACCAATTAATGAATTCTAGGAAGATGAAGAAAAGTTAACAATGCAAAGTTAGATTTCCCTCTTTTCATATGACATATTTCTTGGCTTTAGCTTTAATATGCAGGAGCTGAAAGTTTGGGGTGTACAGTAACCTGTGCTCAAACTCCAAGTTAACAATTTGGGGCTTGAGCCTAAGTACAATGGAAAACAAATCATATGTTCTGTACTAGGGATGATGTGACCTCATTTATGTTAAAAATAATGCTGGAAGGGACTAGAGAAGATCAAGAGTTACAGTGCAGTAAAGTGACTTTAAATTACAGTAGAGGCAATGAAAATGGGGGACGTGGATTGATTCAGGACAACTGAAGATGTATTCAGTCAATCAACAAGTTCTATTGTTTAGAGTATAACAGGAAAAAAAATAACGATTTGGGTTAAAGCAGTTGGTGCATTGTAGTGTCGTTTGATGAGATAGAAGATTGAAGAAAGAGGGTGTTTTGGACTGAATTGTCTCCTTCAAATTCATATGTTGCAGCCCTAACCCCTTATATAATTGCATTTGGAGGTAGAGTCTTGTGAGGATATTGCAAAAGTTAAATGAGATCATAAGGAGTGAACCTAATCCGATAGGATTAACTCCCTTATAAGAAGAGGGAAAGACATCAAAGTTCTCTCTCTCTCTACCATCTGAGGACATGGCAAATAGGTGGCTATCTCTAAGCCAGGAAGAGTGTTTTCATCAGAAACCCAATTGGCTGAACCTCAATCATGGACTTTTAGACTCCAAAACTCTGAGAAATAAATTTTGGGGGGTTAAGCCACCCAGCCTATGGTATTGTGTTATGGCAGTCCAAGTTGACTAAGATAGGGGCTTTGAAGGATGCCTGTAGATTGAGATGGATGTGGGTTCATTGATATAATGGATCTGGGGCTCAGAGTGAGGTGTAAGCCACAGATCAAAATCTAGATATCATTAGCATTTAAAGGTTATCTTGAGTCGCAGATATAAATGAGGTAATCTAAAACAAGTCTATAGACAGGGAAAAGAGAAAGAACCAAATCTTGAATACCTATTATAAATAGAGTTTGGTGCAGGAGAAGTATCCAGCCGAATAAAGTGAAAAGCAGTGGCCAGAAAGCTAAGAGATTTGTCATCAAGACTTTGTGATGTTAGGGAGACCAAGAGAAGAAAGTAATAAAGCAGAAGAGTACTGATGGATTATGCCGATTATTGCTGAGAGGTTAAATAAGAGGAAGATGAAGAAGCTTCCATTAGATCTGGCAATATGAACATCATTGGTGACAACTGGTGAGAATAGTTTTGGTATAATGGTGTGGTAGACTCCATATTGAGTGAATCAAAAATAGGGAAGTGGAGGCATATTTCATGGACTCGTGTGTGTGTGTGTGTGTGTGTGTGTGTGTGTGTATTATAGTTGACTGTGACAGGAAGCAGAGAAATAGGAAGGTAATTGAATCTAATGTATGTTAATGACTCCCCTGGGTGGATCAGGTCTAGGATGAGCCACATTAGTTGCTACTTAGGTAATGAACATGCCTCTATACCTAGTACCCTAGAAATTGTATAACAAAGTCTTTCACTATCATCTCTTATGAACAAATTGCTTTTGACACATTTATTTTGGGGTTATGTTTTTAAGAATGCACTTCATTGCTATGGCAAGAGTTGTCTACCATTTCTTTGAAAATGGACTCCTTTTATGTCCTCTCCACACTCCTTTTAGGAAGTAGCTCTGTGCCCCTGAATCCTGGAAACATTGTTGAGTCTCTGTGACTTACTTCCAGACACTTGGAGTAGGCTTCCTGCCTCTCTAGTCCACTCTCTACCTTCTGCTTCCTGAATTTCTTTACATGGATCTTAGCCCATTTTCAGTGAATTCTTTCTGCATACTTCTAGACCTTCATATGACAACCTGACTTCCTCTATCATGTTCCATTATCTGGTTTGGACCTCTTTTGGCCACCTGCTCTGATTTTCCATTGCAATGGCATCCAGGCCACCTATGAGCTAAACCCATAATGAGTTAAGAGCTCAAGTGCTGTGGAATGAGAGAAGTGGGCATAATGACCATTCATACCACCTAATAGCTATGAGTCCTTTGCCCTGTTTAGTTCTCTAAGCCTGGGATCTTTCCCTGTAAAAGATGCCATGAATACTAAATTAAACACTGTCTAAAACATTCACTTAGAACAGACCAAGTTCTGAATTAATGGTGGCTACAATTATTATATCCAATAGTGACCTAAATAAATTACTAAGCTGGCTTCATTTTCTGTCTGGGTTTTGTGATGTAATTTGTGTTATTAAGTTTGCCGAAGTCTAAATAATTTTAAAAGGATGATTTTTAAATCTGTCTCACCTTTTCATTTTAGAAATCAATAATTTTAAGCAGTCTATAACACTATTCAAAAAGGTAGTCTGCCCTTGTGATTGTTTTGTGATGTAACTCTTATTTGCAAATAGAAGAAAAGGTCTTTATAAATGACTTGTTGGCCATTCAATTACTTATTCAATTACTTATATGACATCTCTGGACTCTAGTGAAATCACATTCTCTACAATATAGAGAAAAGCACTGATGAAAGAAGAGTAAGTGATGTGATCAAGGCCTCCCAGAAAGTCAGAAACAAATGTCAGGTTATACCATGGCATTCTTCTCTCAGAGTCTACTTCACTCTAGTATCAATTAAATACTAGGCAACCTGTGTCCAATATGAAAATAATGCAACCATATATGTAATTTCATTTTTAAAACGTTTTGCAAATATAATTTTAAATTTTCTACTAGCCACTTTTATTTTCTTTAGTCACTATTTTATTAGTTTTTTTATCAGCAAAAAGATATATAAAGATTGACATAATAGACAATTCACTCATTTAAGTGTACAATTCAATGCTTTTTAATATATTCATAGAGCTGTGCAACAGTAACCTCAGTCGATTTTAGAACATTTTCATTATCCCAGAAGAAACCCCATACCAGTTTGCAGTCAATACTCATTTTTCCCCAAGTCTCCCACCCCGGCCCTAGGCAACCATGAATCTACTTCCTCTCTCCATGGATGTGCTGCTTTTATTTAGCAAAATATGTTTAAGTTTTATGGATGTTGTATTGAGTATCAGTGGTTCATCCTTTTTTATTCCGTCGTATGGATACATCTCACAGTTAGTTATTTGTTCTGCTGATGGATATTTAGGTTCTTTTCAGTTGGGTGATTATGAATAAAATTGCTATACACATTCTCGTACAGGTTTTGATATGAACATAATTTTAATTTCTCTTAAGTAAGGACCTAGAGGTAGAATTAGTGGATCATAAGGAAAGTGTCATATGTAACTTCATAAGAAATTGTCTGTTTCCTAAAATGGCTACACTGTATTACATTCTCGCCAGCAATGTTTGAGAGTTTCAGTTTCTTCATTGTTATTAGCACTTAGTATGGCTAGTTTTTGTTTGTCTGTTTGTTTGTTTGTTTGCCAGTCCAACAGGTGTGCAGTAATGTAGCCAATTTTAAAGTTAAAAAAGGGTGAAATTAATTTTAATAATATATTTTTAATCCAAGGTATCAAAATTATTATTTTAATCTGTAATAGATATAACAATTATTAATATGATTATATTATTTTTCATACCAAATTTGGAATCTGGTGTGTATTTTACACTTATAGTACATCTCAATGCACATGCTAAATATTCACATTTCAAGTGGAGTAGGATTCTATGAAAACAAAGTTGCGTTTAATTGAAAATATTTTATACTGCTTCAGTTTTCAACTTAAGTTGAAGTATGTTAAAATTAAATAAAATAAAAATTCGGCTCCTCAGGTGCAGTAACGACATTCTAAGTGCCCAGTAGTTACCAATGCCTGATGGTTACTGTGTTGGACAGCAGAGGCAGTGACGGTCCCCATTCGCTCCCACCCACAGCACACGATCACCTTCCCAATCTCTAAACCATGGGGCACTGTAAGGGATACAAACTTACTCAAGACTAAACCATATTTGATGCACCCATGATAGCAAAGGAACTTGGAGCAAGTTAAGGAGAGTGAAAATTAAATCTATTATTGAAGAATGATGAAATGAATGCTTTAAAAGATATAAGCACTAAATACTATGGAATCACCAAAAGGGGCACTTAATCTAACATGAAGGCATTAAATATGGTTTAGTCTCTTCTCTTCCAGAACTGTGAGAAAATAAATTTCTGTTGTTTATGCCACTTAGCCTGTGGTATTCTGTTATGGCAACTTGAGCTGACTGAGACAACCACCAAATCAAATCATTTCTTTGACTAGAGCCTCAAATTGAGAACAAATGTGGATGAGGCCAATGTTGCTGGCTCCTCCTTGGCACATCCCAATTCAGAAGAAGAGCACCAAAGTGGTCCTAGGATTGGAACTAAGACATCTTGAAGATCAGTTTCTGAATCAGGCATCCTGTTTTTGTCCAGATGGTGCACTTCTTAAAGAAAAAAAAAAAAGCCAGGCTTAATCAGATATTCTAAAGATAAAGTCATGGTTATTTATTCCAAAACTATGTTTTGGAAAAAGTCAGGAATTGGAAGGCAGAGTGTAGAAAGAACCAGTGGTAAATTGCTGTGACTTCATTCAAGCAAAAGACCACCTCTTTTGCAAGTGAAAAAGGCATGTGTTTCTCTTTGGAATAATGGCACCTAATAATTCCTCTAACATTTGTTATGTGTGCTCCATATACCAAGCACCGCACTAAATGAAAGGTACACAGAATGAATAAGAGCTATTTCCTCTATTTAAATAAGTTAAGGTATATATGTAATAGAATATCATAGAGTTATTTAAAACAATGTATTGATATGGGACAGCATCCATGATAGTTTTAAATATATTAAAATTAGCTTCGGACCAATTTGAATACTATTTCAAGTATGTAAAGGATTATAGAAATCTTAATATTATAAATATAAATGCATATGCATAGAAAATTTCTGGTAGCATACACATGAATCTGTTACTGATTTTAATGGAGAGTAGAATTGGGCTGGAGATAGGGAGGATAGAGAGATATAATTTCACTAAATACTGTGTATAGTTTGGTCCATGAAAAGTTAATGAATTCTCAGTCTAGTTATAGAAGAGATGAGTAACAATAGGTGCAATAAAGAACTCTAAGTGCTAAAACTGAAATATGCGTAGGGTTAAGCAAGGATATAAAGGAGTGTTCGATTTTATATGGAGTGGTCAGGAATTACTTTTGAGGGGAGTTATGCATGAGCTAAATTTTGAAAACTGGGAGATTAAAAAAGGGAGCAGGGTAGCAAAATATCAGAGATAAAGAACTAGAGGTACGAAGCGTCATGGAATGTTTGAGAACATGCAGGTAGTCTTCTACACCAATTTTAATTAGCTGAATATATGGGGTCAGTGCAGGGAGGTATGGCCATAAATGAAAGTGATGAAAGAGGTGATAGTAAGCATATCTAAAATTTAATAAACCATGTTTACTGTTAAATACTGTTCTAAGAGCTTTATTATTACAGGGGACAGTGAGGAAATTGAGACAAAATTTCAGAAAAGGTTAAGTAAGCAACACTATCAAATAATTCTTAAAGGATCAACCATTACAAGCCTAGAAAGCGTTCTTTGCTTTGACTATTATGAGGTTTTTGGTTACCTCTAACACAGGTTTAGTGAGTTGGAGAATGACAGGCACTTTGGCAAATGGTAGTAAATGACAGGGCTGCAAGATGGTTTATTATCTTGGGAGCTCAGGTGTCAGGTAGCTTGAGATACAAAGTGAAATGATTAATTAATTACCTTTGCCCCACGTGTAGGCTGGAAGTGGCTTAGTAATGCTTCTCAGTGAAGAGAACGCCCCACAGGAAGTTGTAAGAAAGGAGACTGACCTTCAGCTGGTAGCTCTGCAACCCATGGTGGGTGGGCCTTTTATAGCTTCACGATGTGTAACCAAAAAGGCTGGGAGGATCTGAAGGAAAGGACCCAGATCATTGCAAGGCCAAAAGCAGCTCAGGTAAAATAGCCCTTGAATATAATAGTTCTCTTTTAAAAGTTTTACAAGTAATTTAGAACATCTGCCCTTTAAGGATATTTCTAGGAATGGATATCTAAACATATTTATGTCTGGTTCTATCCAGAGCTATTGTTCCCCAT
Organism: Pteropus vampyrus; assembly: GCF_000151845.1. Lineage (NCBI taxonomy): Eukaryota > Metazoa > Chordata > Mammalia > Chiroptera > Pteropodidae > Pteropus > Pteropus vampyrus. Next base: position 3,107,744 of record NW_011888920.1, read on the forward strand.
AAATGGCTTCTTGTGTCTTAATTCAAATGTTGCATTGAATTCATTTTTGATATAATGGTTAAGAGCTAGGCCTTGATTGTTCGACACCCTTCGAAACGATTCCTTAGCTAAACTTGTTAAAAGGACATTGTGATGAATATTAAAATATGTTAACAGAATAAAAATTGTCTGGAATTACAAAAAAAAAAAAAATGTAGCATAAAGCATCAGCCCATTTGGACCCAAATCCTGGCTTTACCACTTGGCTAGGTTACTGGACTATTTCAAGTCTCCATGGCTATGCCATGAATTGGGAAAAGTATGTGAAATATCTCATGAATTTTGTTTGGAGATTCAATTGAGATAGTGTGTTTATTTATATATTTATTTTAATTAATTCATTTATTTTTTTAATTGAAGAAATGATTTAATTTTCTCCTCATCTACCTCCCCCCACCTCCCTCCCCTCTGGTAACCACTAGTCCATTGTCCATGTCCATGAGTCTCTGTTTGTTTGTCCTGCTAACTTGTTGCTTTTAGGTTTATATCCCACATATAAGTGATAGCATGTGATTTCAACCTTTTCTGTCTGGTTTATTTCTCTTAGTATGATTATTTCAAGGTCCATCCATGTTGCTGCAAATGGCAGTATTTCATCTCTTCTTATGGCCGAATAATATTCCATTGTATATATGTAACACAGCTTCTTTAGCCAATCATCTATTGTAGGATAGCTTCCATGTTATGGCCACTATGAATAATGCTGCTATGAACATCGGTGTGCAAATATCTTTTCGGATATGGGTTTTCAAGTCTTTGGGGTAAATACTCAGTAGAGGGATTGCTGGATCATATGGTAGATCAATTCTTAGCTTTTTGAGGAAACTCCATACTGTTTTCCATAGTGGCTGTACCAATTTGCAGTCCCACTAGCAGTGTATGAGGGTTCCTATTTCTCTGCATCCTCTCCAACTCTTGTTATTATTTGTCCTGTTCATTATAGCTATTCTAACAGGTGTGAGATGGTATCTCATTGTGGTTTTGATGTGCATTTCCCTAATAGCTAGAGATGTTGAGCATCTTTTCAAATACTTGTTGGCCATTTGTATGTCCTCTAGGGAGAAGTGTCTGTTCGGGTCCTCTGCCCATTTTTTGATTGGATCGTTTGGTTTTTTTGTTGTTATTGAGTTGTGTGAGTTCTTTGCATATTTTGGGTATTAGGCCCTTATCAGAAGTGTTGCTTGCAAATATATTTTCCCATTCGGATGGTTGTCTCTTTACCTTGCTAATGATTTCTTTTGCTAAGCAGAAGCTTTTTAGTTTGATGTAGTCCCATTCATTTATTTTTGCTTTTACTTACCTTGCTTTTGAGGTCAAATTTATAAAACCCTCTTTAAGTCTAAGGTCCTTGAGTTGAGTTTCTATGTTTTCTTCTATGCATTTTATTGTTTCAGGTCTTATATTCAAGTCCTTAATCCATTTTGAGTTAATTTTGGTGTGTGGTAATAGACAACAGTCTAATTTCACTCTTTTGCAGGTGGCTTTCAAGTTTTCCCAGCACCATTTACTGAAGAGGCTTTCCTTCCTCCATTGTATGTTTTCGGCTTTTTTTGGGTCAAAATTTATTTGCCCATGTAAATATGGGTTTACTTCTGGACTCTCGATTCTGTTCCACTGGTCCGTGTGCCTGTTTTTCTGCCAATACCATGCCATTTTGATTACTGTCGCTCTGTAGTATAATACGAAGTCAGGTAGA
>NW_011888920.1:3109528-3117208 GCF_000151845.1 Pteropus vampyrus
TGAGCATCTTTTCAAATACTTGTTGGCCATTTGTATGTCCTCTAGGGAGAAGTGTCTGTTCGGGTCCTCTGCCCATTTTTTGATTGGATCGTTTGGTTTTTTTGTTGTTATTGAGTTGTGTGAGTTCTTTGCATATTTTGGGTATTAGGCCCTTATCAGAAGTGTTGCTTGCAAATATATTTTCCCATTCGGATGGTTGTCTCTTTACCTTGCTAATGATTTCTTTTGCTAAGCAGAAGCTTTTTAGTTTGATGTAGTCCCATTCATTTATTTTTGCTTTTACTTACCTTGCTTTTGAGGTCAAATTTATAAAACCCTCTTTAAGTCTAAGGTCCTTGAGTTGAGTTTCTATGTTTTCTTCTATGCATTTTATTGTTTCAGGTCTTATATTCAAGTCCTTAATCCATTTTGAGTTAATTTTGGTGTGTGGTAATAGACAACAGTCTAATTTCACTCTTTTGCAGGTGGCTTTCAAGTTTTCCCAGCACCATTTACTGAAGAGGCTTTCCTTCCTCCATTGTATGTTTTCGGCTTTTTTTGGGTCAAAATTTATTTGCCCATGTAAATATGGGTTTACTTCTGGACTCTCGATTCTGTTCCACTGGTCCGTGTGCCTGTTTTTCTGCCAATACCATGCCATTTTGATTACTGTCGCTCTGTAGTATAATACGAAGTCAGGTAGAATGATACCGCCAGCCTTGTTCTTTGCCTAAGGATAGCTTTGGCAATTCAGTGTTTTTTGTGCTTCCATACAAATCTGATAATTTTTTGTTCCATTTCTTTAAAATATTATTGAGTTTGGTTTTTGATCCAATCTGCAATTCTGTGCCTTTTTATTGGTGAGTTCAGTCCATTTACATTTAGGGTGATTATTGAAATACTAAGTCTTCTTATAGCCATTTTATCTTTTGCTTTCTGGTAATTCCGTGTTTCCATTGCCTCCTTGTCCTTGTGTTTCTGTTTTCTTTGTTTTGGTGGGCTTTTATGGGTTTCTCTCTGGTCCTTCTTGTTTTATGTTATATACTTTGGTTCTGAATCTTTGGCATGTTGTTACCATTATGAATATGTAACGAATAGTTACACACACACACACACACACACACACACACACACACACACACACACACAGAGTCATTCTTTTTCTTATGCACATGCCTTATCTCCATTCCCCTTTGTGAATTTGGATCTTTCAATCCTCCTTTTTTCAATTATTGTTGTTTCGGTTTGTCTCTATGTATGCTGAACATTCATTACTATCTTGCTATAGCAAATCTTTTATTTTAAATTTTGTAATCCCCTGTTCCTCATAAGGGTTACACTCCTCTGCTTCTATTTGCCTGATAGTCATCTTACTCCTAATTATGGTTTTTTTTGTTTTGTTTTGTTTTTTGTCATTTTGTTTTAGGTGAGCTGACCCCTTTTATTATTTCCTGTAATGCAGGCCTCATGGTGGAGAAGTTCCTCAATTTTTGAATGTCTGGAAAGGTCTTTATTTCTCCTTCATATCTAAAGGAGAGCTTAGCTGGATACATTATTACACTATTCTTGGCTGGTAGTTCCTTTTATTTAATAGTTTGAATATTTGATTCTACTCCTTTCTGGCTTGTAAGGTTTGTGCTGAGAAGTCCAATGATAATCTAATGGGTTTTCCTTTATGGGTTACCATCTTCTTTTCACTGGCTGCCTTGAGAATTCTATCTTTGTCATTGATTTTTGATAATTTTAATACAATGTGTCTTGGTGAAGGCCTTTTTGGGTTGAGATAATTGGGTGTACTATTGATTTCTTGAATTTCAAGCTCCAGCTCATTTCTTAGATTTGGGAAATTCTCATCCACTACTTGTCTGAAAATGCTTTCTAGTCCCTGCTCCTTTTCCTCGCCTTTGATAATGCCCATTATTTCCTCTCCTGATGGTATTGGCTAGTTCTTGAATTTCTCTTTCATTATTTTTTATTCTTTGATTTCTCTCTTCTTCTTTCTAATTTATTTCTAGATTTCTGTCTTCGATATCACTGATCTTTTCCTCCTTTTGGTCTACTTTTTTTCCAGGCTTGCTATTTCATTTTCAACTCTTGCAGTGTGTTCTTCATTTCCAGAATATCTATTCTGCTCTTCTTGAGGATTTCAATCTCCTTGCTCTGCTCATCAAGTTGTTTTTTTAATTCCTGAAATTGTCAACATGATTTGTTTTGGATCTCATTGAGTTTTTTCAGAAGTACCATCCTGAATTCTCTGTCATTTAAGTCACATATTTCTCTATCTGTAAGCTTATTTTCTGGAGAGTTTTCTCTTTCTTTCTGAGATGCCTTGTCACCTTGGTTGTTCATGGTGTTTAATGTACTGTTTCTCCACTTGGGCATTAATGGAATTGTATTCTGATTTTTTTTTTTCCAGAAAGATTTATTATATAATGGTCCTTAGCCTGTTGAAAGAAGGTGGTTTTTTTTTTTTTTTGGTTTCCAGTAGGTGGTGTCTCTAAGCCTTTTAGATCTCTGCTTTATATAAAGTCTTAATAATAGCTTTTTTTTTTTTCTTATAGATATGTAATCATGCTCGTTACCCTCAGTTTCAGTTCCTGTCAGTGTTAATGACAGTTTTGGTAGCATTTGCTCAGATTCCCCTAGGGCTCCATGGTGTTCGGTCTCGGAAGATATGGGGCGACAGACCCTCTGGATTAGAGGATGAGGGCTATGGCTCCTACTTGGTTTTGCAACCGCAGCTGGTAAAAATCAACTGTTTTTTCTCTGCCATCCACTTTTCTCTGCCTTCTGCCTTGATGACGGGGCACTGCTGCTGACAGCATGGAACTCACAGCTTTCCTAGGCAGAGCTGTTCAGGGAAGTTGTCATACTTTCTCCCCTCCCCTTCCTCCTATAGGGAGCTCTGGCAGCTGCTAGAGGCAGCTTCTTTGTTTTTCCCATTCCACTGCCCAACACTCAGGGTTCTGACCTGTGGTCGCTCTTATACACGGATCCCAGGCTCAGATGTGCTGGTGTGCAATTTAGGGCTTTTTGTTGATTTTTAGATGTTCTGCTTATTATCATTTCAAGGGGAAAGATCTGGGGACGTCTCTCACTCCGCCATGTTTCTGACGTCCGAGATAGTATATTTAAGGGCCTTCGCAGAAATGTCATGCAGAAAGTATGAACCTTCAGAAAAAAGCTATATTCTATTATTATTATTTTAAGAATTTATCACTTCATAATTTTATCTGACAAGTTTTGCTCTCATGAACTCAGCATAATTGTTTTCTGGTGCCCAGCTAAAGGCATTCCCAGGTTTTAATAAACATTACCAATGGTAAGCCATCCGAAATCCTTTTGGCTATATGATATATTATTTTTTAAATCTAATAACAAATAACTAACTGTATAGAGAAATTCTTCTATTTACTGTGACCTTAGACTCAAAACATAGTGAATTTATGTATTACCTATTGCATACTTTAAATGTATTTGAAATATTCCTTTGTGATGATTTGTGATTAGCATGGTATAATAGAAAATGTGATTTCCGTTTTGATTCTTGGAATTTCTATTTACTACTTCTATGGCCTTGTAAGATACTTTAAAGTAATGTGCATTAATATATATTGAGTACTTACTATATGCTGCTGTATTTCTAATTTGATTCTTTTAATACGTCCCACAAATAAGTACTAATAATTCCACTTTATGAATGAAGAAAGACAGAGACGTTATATCACTTTCCCATCATCACAGGTAAGAGGAACTAGGATTTGAACTCAATTCTATGACACTACAAATCCCACATTCTTTACCCCATACTATGTACTGTCAATAAAATGAGGCTTAAGAAACTTGTCTTATAAAATTATTATGAAGATGAGTGATAATGTATATAATTTCATATGATTAACTCTGTAAACGTTAGTGATTTTTATATTCTCATTTCTGTGAACCATAATAATTTTAAATGGAAAAAAACCCTGATATTTTGGAATTTATGATATACTCATGGATTTCCTAGTACCTTTAATTATAAAATTCATAGTGTGGACAGAATCAGTACTAGGAACATTGTACGTACTGAAGCATTGGATTTTAAATAAGGATTAGGGGTGGGAACACCCATTTAGGTATTTATAAATAGTGGGCAGAGTCTAATTTTTAAATTTCTGATTGCACATTTTACCCAATGTTCCCTTTGTGTGAAAGAGGAAAGACTTGAAAATTCCATTAGAAATTTTAATCAGCTTAACAGGAAATTCGTGTGTTCTTTTTAAAATGCATTTTTTTATTCAAGAAAATCAAGGTATATTCACAATCTTTTGTTCAACCCTCAATACTCTACATGACCTCCTCACATACTGGACATTTTATTCTTCATGTTTTCCTCTTTATTTTTACCATTTCTATTTTGGGTGATCTCAGTGAGCACTTAACATGAAGCAAATAGCATAACATTTTCAAATACATCAAATTATGCCAAATGAGATGCAATTTGCCACATGTATTTTAAATAATAAGCGACTGTTAGCATTGTTGTGTTTGTTTGACTTTAGAAATAGATAAGGAATAACTAAATTAACGTATTTTACTTCACACCAAAAAAGTTCAGAGAACTGTGATGATTAATGAACCATCCCCCAAACCCTATAACATCCTTATGTTCAGTCATTGCTACATTACCAAACCTAACACAGAGGAGCAAAGGTGCAGGATATCAGTGGGTCTTGTCTATTTCATGGGTGCTGCTCCCAGCCCTGCCAAGAGCTGGCTCTCATGCCAGTCTCAAGCCCTCCCTTTTAGAACCTTATTCCTTTAGTCCTACCACTACTATCCTGCACTTCCCATGAAGTTCCCCAGGAGCAAAACAAACAAAAAAAAACCAAACCGTATTGAAGTTTATGTCTTGCGTGAAAGAGAGAAACTTTTACTTCTGTGTAATTTTAGATTTACTGTACCCCATCAATCAAAGATGTGTGTCCTCTTTGATGACCACTAACCATGCTTATAGAATTTGAATATAAAGTTAGAATATCTACTTTAAAGTTATGCCAGAGGACTCTTTCACCCTCCATAAGTATAGATGTGTTTGCCTTTTCATGGTGTGCTTTACTTGATAGTCCCCCTATCTGTGCCAGTAATCAGCATTGCAAGCCTATTTCTCATCTATAATTAGTAATTAAAATAGCCAAAATCAGCTCTTTTAATTCAAATTTGGATTCTGTTATTATATGTAACTACATATTTTGAAAAATCAGCCAGTATTTTTCCAACATGTTCTAAATCATCGTAGTATTTTCTACCTTTTCTCCCCGCTCCCTTTCTTCTTTCTTTCCTTCCTTCTTTTCCCTTCTTTTCCATTATTTCTTTTCTTCCCGTTTCCTTTTCTTCTCTTTTTTTCTTTACCCTGCTTTCTTTTCTTCCGTTTCTTTATTTTTACCCTTTCTGCCTTTCTATGTTCCTATCAGTATTTTATTATGTGTGTTATATCAGGCAAGATCTTGTCATGAAGAAACTCTTAATCTAACTGACCGTCTGATTATTCAGCTCACTCAGTAAACATTAATCAAGAAAATCTTAAAATGACATTTTTAAAGTACTGGACAAATCTTTAATTTATTGCTTGCATACAATGAAGAAAACAAATACACACACACACACACACACACACACTCACACACACACATATATATCAGGATTTTTTTTTTTTTTTTGCATTCTAAAGTAGATTTGTGCCCATAGTTCAGAAGGCAATAGGTCTTCAAAGAATCACAATTTTCTTCAAATTATTGGATTTTGTTAAGAAAACTAGGCAAAGAAAATTACCTTCCTCACAAAGCTTTCGTTAGACAGAAATAATGTACCTGCATCTACTATTTTCATAGTGAAGATGCTAACATTGAAATGCTATATTTTCTCTATTCATGCTTTGCTTCAAGAGGTGTTCATCTACTTTTTTTTGCATCACTAGTACTGCAGGTTGTGATTTCATCAGGACAACATTGCCAAGTACTCTCTTAAATGAAATTCAGGGGAAATGAGCTAAACGTAAGATGTTGTTAGTTCGCCCGTGCCAATCTTCTACTCACAAAATTTAAGTGCTACTTGTCTTTGTAATTGCAAATGTAGAGACACATCTTTCCTCTCCTAGAAGCATTAGATCATTATCAGGCAAGACAGCATTTGAATGTTAAATTATCACCAATCCATCTTTGCTGTACAATTTGCTCTACAGTGATTTTGGGGGTGCTCAAAAAGAAAATAAATTTTGGCTTTCTTTTGATTCAGGTAGAAATTATAAGAGTGGATTCAAATGCTACTGTTCTTTTTGCAAAGACCAAGAAATTATATGCAGTGATTTTTAAAATGCACACTCCATGTAAAAACGAATAAATTGTTAGATTTTGACCATTGATTTGATTTTCCTTCCCCCCCCCCCCAATGCTAAGCAATTTTCAGAGATCATCATAGTTGTCAAGGGGACAAATGTCAAATGGAAGAATGAGCAATAAAACTTCTCAGTAAAGACAGGCTGGAGGTGAGGGTAGAAAACCACCTCCTTTATATTTCATTTGAAATATATAATCATGAGCATGTATAAGAGCCAGTGCTTTTATGCTGGTGAAAGGCCTCTTTGTTTCTGCTTCCTCTGATGAAGACGAAGTTGAAAATGGTTACTTTGGAAAAGTAATCTAAACATTTCTTCAAATGGATTAAAGGTGGTTAAAAGTCTTTCTTAAAAATAATGTACAACAAAATAAAACAACAACAAAAGAAACAATCTGTAAAAGTTTGACATAGTCTTAATCAAAAGCATCCTGGCCTTTTTTATCTCAGGGAAAAATTTAGTTTAATTTAATAGATTTAGGATACATTAGAAAACATTTCTAATTAAGCTAAGATAAGATCAGTTAATTAAGCAACCCTTGATGATATCTGTATATGTAGGCTAAGTAACATCCAAATATTGGCATTTAAAAAATATGCATTATTAAATTCAGGTTGTTTTAACTAGCTTTTAATTGCATAATACTTAACAACACCCATTAATACCATTTTAAAGACTTTCTTAAAATTTAAGACAATATTGATTGCAACACCCACTATTATTTTATGAACTACTAAGAAAGACAAAAACTCTGCCAAATAAAATATGGAACAATGCATTAAAGAAAATTTTGTATGATGCATTAACTGTTCTCACACTTACTGCTTGAAAATTACTTTCCTCTTTTCTGCAGATCTTAGTAGTTTCTTCTGACTTTGTGTCAGGCAATTCTTCTTCACATGTCTTATAAACAGAATGTAATAGTCTTGTATACTCATGAGTGTCCTTCTTTCTTTGATCTTATAAAGCACTCAGTTTTTCAAGATAACATGAAGTTGTGGTCATTCTCCCAACAATGGAATTTGCTTCATTCTCTTCTTTTCCCATGTTCTTTTGAATTTAAAAAATTTTCCTTTTAATATTGAAACACCATGTAATGTTTTAACTTCTTTAAATAGCAATTAAACCTAACAAGGGTAATAGTGATGATATTCATAATGCTAGAAATATGCATAGCTATGTCCCGGTTCATCCTTGTAGGAAATGAAAACTAAGGCATGACTACTATCTAGTCAGAAACAACAGTAGGCACCGTAGATTTTAAGATGCATTTTTATTAATGAAATAATAAGAATAAAAATAATATAAACTATTTATTTACT
>NW_011888920.1:3118310-3121481 GCF_000151845.1 Pteropus vampyrus
CAGCTCACTGAACTCCATTGAAATGTCAGCTTCCTCAGCAATAGGATATAGAGAGATAGGTCCTTTTCTAGGCTCCTAAGAAGTTTCAATAAGATAATCATAGAGTACTTAGTGCGGTGGTTGGCAGAGTGATTGCTACATATATGTTAACCAGTACCAGGTAAGAAACCATTTTGAGGAACCCAAAATGCAATTTTAAAAGAAGTTATATTCTTTCACCCTATACCAATTTAATTGAGGTAAGGGACAATATCAGTAAGTTAAAAGAATGATAAAAAGAAAGTAGCATTGTAGGCATTAGTACATGTGAAATGGCATGGCATCTTTCTGAAGATAGATTCCTAGAATAAATGGCTAGGTTTGTTATAGTCCATAAGCAAAACTTGCGATGAGCTACACGCATAGCAGGCTGGCTGTTCAAGAAGTGAAACATCTGGGAGGTTCTCCTGCAGTAGAATCATGGGACTCAATTCTAATGTCTTAAGCAGCTGCTGATATTTCCTTGTCCTAATGTTCCAGTCACTGAGAGGCTGCTCGAGCAATGTTTCTGCTACCTCATGCAGCTGTTAGTTGGAAATGCCCCTGATTCTGTTTGGGGTTCATTTCTGCTGTGTGGTAATGCCAGTAAAGAAGTAAACAGCTCAGTTATCAAAGGCATCTTTGGGAGTTAGTGGAAAATGGCCCACTTCCACCAAGACACAGATAAAAGGAGTGGGCTCCCCATGTTAAAGAGCTGGCCTCTTCTCTATTGTGCCTGGTGAGTAAATTGTGCTGACCACAAACAATCAAAGGATGAATGAACTTCTACTAGCACCCACTTTTAAAAACACTCATGGAAAAAAGCCAATGGATTCATTGTCCTTGCCTTAGACTACTATCACATGAGTGTGCATCTTCTAAGGCAGCTTTCTCACATCTAGGCAATTACCTGGAGATAAAAGACTACAGAATTTGGGTTAGATAGGTCTGAACATACTTTATGAATCCACAGGAAGATCTTGGCAAATCATCAAACTTCTCTAAGCATTGGTTTCTTCCACAATCTCTCATGCTTTAATTATTCTAGTTTCATCCTTTAAACTTGCCCTAGTAAAGTCTACCACCCAGAGTACATTTTTTGAAAAATAAATCATATCACTTCATTGCCCACTTAAAAACCTTCTGTGGCTTCATAGACACTTGACATTTTATATTAATTCCTTATCAAGACCTGCAACATCGGATCAACTGTGAGCAGAACCACAGGCCCTATTGCAGACCTTTTGAAGCAATTACTGTTTTTTAACAAGATCCCCAGATAATTCATATGCACATTAAAGTCTGAGAAGCACTAACCTATAAGGCCCTCCTCATCTCCCCATGAGTGTCTGACTTCAGCCACCCAACCTCTCCTTCATTACTCCAGGTACTCTTTCAGTCCTAGAATAAAAGCAGATTAGGGCCTTTGCCCTCTGCCTAGAATACCCAGCCCCCACATTAGCTCATGACTTGGCCCTTCTTGTCATTTAAATCTAAGCTTAAAATCTGCTTTCTCAGAAACACTATTCCTTTGCTTTTTTTCTTATTTATTTCCACCCACTAGAATATAAGAATTATGAGATGAAATCTGATCTCTTTTGTTTTGTTTTGTTGTTCTATCCCCAGTGTATAGAATAGTGCCTGATATATAATTTTTGGTCAATAAATAATTTTGAATAAATCAGGAAATTATATTTGCCTCTTAGGATTGTATCGTGATTAAATAATGAAGTATCTAAGAAACATTAGTACATAGTGGTTGCTTACCCAATGTTAGTTCCCACCCCTTCCCTTTCTCCTCCTTCTTTTGCATATCAAATACTGGCACACGGTGGTGCCTAGATTGTACAGAGATGACCTCTGAAGAAATCTAAAACACTTGAGACCAAGATCTTGCGAGGGTCTAGTAATTTCATCTCTATTGACTTCTTTGAGCATCAGTTTCTTCTTAAATCAATCCCTAATAATTTTCTCTAATAGATGGATCAGAAGCACATTTAGGAAAAGAAATGGCAAAAAAGGGAATAGAGGTATTTAGATGGACATAGCTACACCCTTTACTTGCATGGTCCTACTTCTTAGGTAAGGAAAATCTTAACAGGAATATGCGGTGTAAGTGATCATTTAAATATAGGAAACTTTGAGTGCTGAGAGTTGGAATCTATTCAATTTATTCATTTAATTTTTCTGATGTTTTGGCTGTTATAGAATACAATGTGTGGTAAATATAGCCTATTATCTAGCTATGGTATTTGAAACACTTTACTTTCAATATGGTAGAAAATATGAGGAAAATACTGGAGGTTTAGAACTAAGGGAGTGAGTAAAGCTAGAGTATATGAAATGTCAGGAAATGAATGAAGCAATGTGAAGATGAGAAACAGTTTGGAGAGAGCCTTGTAGTGGCAAGACAATAAGCTTTAGAGTTAGATGAATATAGGTTGGAATTGTTTAGTAATTAGGTAACTATGGAATATTACTTAATCCCTATAGCCTTTAGTATTCTAATCTGTAAGAAGTAGAAGATATTAATACCAGCTCACAGAGGTGTAGGATGAGATCTCCATGTAAGAGCTTCATGGTATACATGGCAGGCATAGCACTTGGCACACGGGAACCAATACACATTAGCAATTGCGATGGTTATTGAGGGTCAGGAAAGAGACTAAGAGAGCAACATTTAATCCGCTTCCCCATAACAAATACATGTAACCTATTTTAAATGCCCCTTTCTTTTCTGATACCCTCACACTTTCCTCAAGACACGCTTCTCCAATGACTGGATGGATGGGTCAGAAACACAGTTAGAAATGGGCATAGTAAAAAAAGAGAAGAGACCAGATTGCAAGGTCCTTTTTGTGCCTTGTCCAGATGATGAAAGAATTCATTCCTATCACCAGATACAATTGGCTGCCCCTGGAAGTAAATGTCACTTAAAACAACTAGAGAACACCTATGAAAGCAATGAAGGAGAAGCATGAGAGTAAATAGAGGAATAATTTTAACTTCATTGGAATCAGGTTTCTGTGACTGCTATATTAATTTCAAAAGCAATCCTTCATTTCCCTGGAAAACTAAAATAAGATTAATAATCCACTTGATATTATTTGAAAAATTAAACCAAAGTAGAACACAGATAGAATATTTTAACAT
>NW_011888920.1:3122976-3132084 GCF_000151845.1 Pteropus vampyrus
TCTGGGCAGGCTGTCTAGTTTGTTGTTATTTTACAACAAAGCAGCCATCTATGAGAACTCTCACCTAAAAATTTAACCTGTAAAGACAAACCAGCAGTTTCCCTATGTGAGTTTTATTCACCTTTGCCACATCTGTATGGGGTTGATATTGCTTCTATTCTATTCTGCAAAACCTGGAAAGTGTTGGGTCTGACTACTAAAATGAATGTTTTCTGTGGACAACTGAACTGCTAGCCAAAGAAAAAAATGGCTGTTGAGAAGGGATTGCAGATTTTCTTAGTTAGGCACATCCCAAGTGCCTGTGTTACATGATCAACACTCACGGCCCTCAGGAAAAAATATATGGGTTCTGAATCTCACCCTACATTCCATATACAGCATTACCTTTTACAAAAATTCTTTATAACATGAATTTCTATTTGGGAATTATACTTAGATTTATTAAATGTTGGCTCCCTTCCAGGCACTTGCCCTAATTCTAAGGATACAAAAATGGGTCAGCCATTCTGCCTTCAAGAAGTCATTGTTTAATGCAGTGGTTTTAAAAGTGTGGTCCATGGACCCATCAGCATCACTTGGGAACTTGACAGAAATGCAAATTCTTGGGCCTCATCCAAGACTTATTGAATCAAACTCTTGAGGATGAAGCGTAGCAATTTGTGTTTTAATAAGTCTTCCAGGTGATTCTGATGCATACTATGGTTTGAGGTCTACTAGGCTAATGTGTGAGATAGAAACATACAGTTTGCAACACAATGTAATCAATGCTGCAATAACAGTGTCGAGTATGCGATGCGGAAACACAAATGAACTGGTTACAGGGGAAGTTAAGCAGGTTTCACATCAAAGATAACATTTGATCTGAGTTTGGAAGGATTAGTAGGGAACTTTCTAAAGTTGTCCTTAAAATCTTGATGTATTCTGAAACTGTTGCAGTTCAATATGGCTGATGAACAATATGTGTGGGGTAGAGTAAGGGCAGATAAACCAAGGAGTTAGAAAGGAGTTAAATTTTGAAGGACTTTTTATGTCAAGCTAAAATTAATGCAATGATTATATTTACAGTTAGAAGAGTCTGGCACCAATATGAACATGGATTAGAGAGAGTAGATATCAGTGGCAAGGGTATCAGGTAAAAGCTTAGTGCAAAAGTAAAAATTAATGAGAAAGAGCCCCTTAACTATGGCAGCTAATAATTTTTGTAACATTTTATTATGAAAATTTTCAAACAAAAAGCAAAGTTGAAAGAGTTTTAAAGTGAGCACCCATATATCCACCCACTAGACATTACTGTTAACATTTTACTAAGCCGGCTTTGTTATATACCCATCGGTCTGTCCATGCATCCATCCATCCATCCATACATCCATCCATCCACCATCCATTCCTCTATCCAACCATTGATCCATTTTATTTTTTGATTTATTTCAAAGTAAATTTCAAACATAATTTGCCTTTTGACTGTATATATTGGCATGCATATTATTCACCAGACAGAGTTTAATATTTGATACATTTTTACCTTTTCAGGTAACATGTATGTACAATAAAATGCACAATCTTAAATGTACATTTGCTGAATTTTGACAAATTCCTGTACTTCTTTAACCTCCATCAAAATATAAACATTACCTTTACTTCAAAAAGTATACCACTTCCCATCAATTCTTATGTCCACTCTCAGAGGCAAACACTGTTCTGATTTTCTTTCAACAATAGATTTGTTTTGGCTGTTCTAGAATTTCATATAAATGAAATTATACAATATGTACTCTTGTGTAAGGTTTGTCCCATGCACATAATTTAGTTTTGAGATTCACCCATGCCATTGTATATATCATTAGCACATTCCTTTTTATTCCATAGTGATACTCCTTGGTATGAGTAAATATATCACAGTTGATATCCATTCTCTTGTTGATGGACATTTGAGCTGTTTCCAGTAGTTGGAAATTACTAGTAAAACTGCTATAAGCATTCTTGTACATTTTTTTTTTTAATGAACACATGTTTATTTCTCTTGAGTAAATACCTAAGAGTGGAATTTTAGGATCATAGGGCTAGTACATGTTCAATCTTGTAAAAAACTGCGAAATCATTTTTAAAGTGGTTGTACTCCATTTACACTTCCACCAAATACTGTGTGAGGATCCCGGTTACTGTAACTACATACAGACTTCATTTCTTTAAGATAGCTTTTTCTCTGATTTAAAGAGGCTCTGCCCAGTAGAATGGCATTATCATGCATTTGCTTTTTTCCACTCTTATTTTCTCACCTTTGTATGCCTGCTCCCTTAATCATTAAGCCTTAAGACATAAGGTTAATCAAGCCTAAGGTTTATAATTTTGAGGACTAAGGATAACATCTGGGCTTTAGATGTGTTTCAGCCCCAGGGCCATTGAGGCAGAACAGCCCCATTGGCCACAGGATCAGGCCATGGGACCAGACAGAACGACACCATGGCTGATACCAGAACCAGATACAATGATCAGTTACCCAAGCCTCATTCAATCAGTAGCACCCATGACCCCCAATTCTCTTAGTTTCCATGACTACTGATTTTTCCCTATATAATCTATCCCCTCAAAACACCCAGGGACCCAGGCCTTTGAGCGATAGCTTGCCTGTGTCTCTGGGACATGTAACTCTCTAAAATTCTTACTTTCTTTGCTGTAAAACCTATACATATCTGATTAACTTATACACAGGCAGGCAGGCAGACCCATTTTGCTCAAATAACATTACCCCATGTTCTTACTAGTTTTGCAGTTGTCAGTCTTTTAAATTTTAGCTATTCCGATAGATCTGTAGTGATATCTATTTGTGGTTTTAATTTATATTTTCTTGATGGGTAATAAGGTTGATCACTTTTTCATGGGCTTATTGGTCATTTGTATATCTGCTTTTGTAAAGTATCTTTTCAAATCTTTTACCTATTTTTACTGGGTCATTTGTCCATTATTATTAGTCATAGGAATTCTTTATATATACTGAACACTGATTTTGTCAGATATATATTTTGTAATGCCTAGTAATTTAAGATAAGCATGTATAACAAAACAATATTGGCTGCCAACAGTGTATTAAGAAGAATTTTGAGATTGTAGAAATATTGAGCAGGAAAGCACACATGATTAATTATCTGCCTGACATGTGTACAAGACAGAAAACTAATATATGTATTTTTTATATTCTTGCCAGTACAAACTGAATGTGTCTTAGTCAGTTTGGGCTCCTCTAACAGAAGATCTGAGACTGGGTGGCTTATACAACAAACATTTATTTTTCACAGTTCTGGAGGCTGGGAAGTCCAAGATCAAGGCACTGGCAGATTTGGCATCTGGTGAGGGTCCACTTTCTGGTTCATAGATGGCACCTTCTCTTTGTCTTCACATCATGGAAGGAGCAAGCTAACTATCTGAAGTCTCTTTCATAAGGGCACTAATCCCATTCGTAGGTGCTCCACCCTCTTGACCAATGCACCTCTTAAAGGCCGCACCTTCTAATACCATCACATTGGGCATTAAGTTTTGTGGTACAAATTTTATGGAGATACAAAAATTCAGTCTATAACATGACGATAACAGAATGGAAACAAATTTCTGAGGCAAAATACAGAGAAAGTGATCACAATATAGATTATGGGACTGAAAGAGATGGAATAGTTAAGTATGATTTTAGATTGCTAGCTTATATGCTTGGGTGGACTTAGCTGTAACTATAAGAAATAAAGAAGGAAAAGGAAATATAATGAGTTTGGTTCGGGTATTGTTATATTTTGAGATCAGTTTGGACATGGAAGTATAGATGTCTAATGGGGAGTTGGACATAAAGGTCTAGAACTCCTTATAGATGACCTATTCTCCTCCTCATTTGACAAATTAAGAAACTAACATTCTGGAGAGAAAGAGAAACTTGATCAAAATTCTAACAACAGATCCATGTGTAGAATCCAGGGCTCTTTGCTTCTTTGGCTTGTATTTCCCCTACCACTCAGGGCATTCATAGATGGCATTCCCACAGCTGAAGTCAGAATTTTAGTTCAGAAACAGAACTTTATTTGGTAAACATTTAAATCTTTTCTCCAAATAACAGCACACCAAAGGAAACTACCAGACGTATTCCTGCAGTTCATTAGCTGCTTTAGTGCCAGCTGCTGAGTTTGCTCACCTGTGGTGATTAGAGTTCAGGTTGTTTCAAATGATGCCAACTACAGTTTAAAGTTATTTGGCTCTGTAATATTTTGCTCTTTAAAAGAGAATGAGATTTAGATGCCAATATGGTGTAGCTTTAATTGACTAACTGATATGAAACAGACTTGCCAAAAACAGGTGTTTCCTAAAGCAAATGCAAAAGTGAGATAAACAAAATAATGGCTGTGACCCCTCATTGAAGCATGTTGGCTTCCCACATGGAAGCAGAGGAGACATGTGAAGTGTCATTTAATCTTGATTCTGATTCACGAGCCAACAATTTCATGCCTACTATTCTTATGGAAGTCTTGAATTCCACTTTTCAGTTCCTAAAAGCAAGACCAATAACTTCTTAGTAGACTGGCCAGCAATACAGACTTGATCCACCAATTGTATTAACCTGCAGTTTTCAAGCTTTATTGATATCAATTCATTTCCAAGAATCAATTTAGAATTCTGAGATTTAAAAAGAAAGTTCATGAATATAACTTTATAATAGGGAATACTGTAAGTTCCAGATGGAGGATATTTCATAAGCACAAATAAAACAAAAATATAAGCATACCAATTGGGGAAGGATTGATATTGTGCTATGGCAGCAAAAATTAAAATATTATATCTATCTGCTTATTACAGAGGTATCTCATCAGTGAGTAGAGCAGTACAGAATTTATTTAAATTGAGATTTCAAATGAGAATTGAATAAGAATTCTAATTAAATACAATCCCAAGTCCTCTTCTAAATTCACTCATTTTCATAGTCAGTCTATGGTTCATCAATTCAAAATAGCCACCTGTGTCTCTTCTTTCTCTTTCCCGCACCTTTAACTCAAATAGAAACAAATGCTCAAGTAGAAACAAAATTATCTGACTTTTTAAATAATAATAATAATACACTTAAGGAATTATTTTTCCTCATCACCTTAGATCACCAATTGTTTGAATTTCACCATTATAATCAGGTCCCAAAATTCACTTAATAAATATTTAAGTGCCAACTATGGGCCATGAACTGTCCTATGTGCTGAGAATATGGCAATAAACAAAATAGAAAGAAAAAAATCTCTGGTGCCATTGAGTTTACATACTACTGGATAGTAAGTAATATTTATACAGTGCTTATTCTGTGCTAGTCATGTCTTAAGTGTTTACATGTACTATATTAACTCATTTCTTCTTTACCATACTTTAGTGCCTCATTGTACAGATAAAGAAACAAGCACAGAGAGGTTAAGTAACCCACTTAAGGTCAGAGAGCTGGTAAGGTCAGAGAGCTGGAGTACAAAGTCAGACTAAAAATTGGAGGCGGGGTACTGTTGCAACAAAAACCTAAACGTGTGGCATTAGCTTTGAGAATGGCAGCATACTGAGGCCAAAAGGCCTCAAGGTTACTGTCAAAGGAGGCTATAAGGGTAGAGGAGAAATTTTCAATGAAGGTTGCCATAATAGTGACCCATATAATGTGAGGACAAATAGTTTGATAACCTTGTCATCTGAAGAAACATGGAAAATAGAAAATATACCTAATAAACTTTGTAGATTTTGCTAAGGAAATTTCCAGGCATACTATTAGAAGTGCCAACTTTTTTTCTTTAGCTGCACTTAATAAGATATGACTATAAAAAATAAAGTAGGAACTGTTCAGTTTTCAAGCAGATAGAGGAAATATTTCCAAGTCAGAACCTTCTGGGTCCCTGGCAAAAGATACTCAAAATGTCTTAGCAGAAATATCAAATCCAGATTCTTAGTTAAAATGTGATTTTAAGGTCAAGAACTCAAGATTCTTTATTGTTAGAAAGAACTTAAGACTTATAGACCCTCTGAGATAGATTTAAGAGCTTTAAAATTTTTTTAAAGGTATGTCATAGCACCTGACTCTTGATCCAATGTGGAGAGGGACCTATCTTAAAGAAATATATGGGTATGGCTTTATCTAATAGAGCAAATTATGATTTGAATCACAAGAAAGCACAAAGCACAAAATATTTAAAGAAATTATATGAATGAAAAGATGAGAGGCCATTCAAAATGGGGCCCCTAAGTCCTTATGGACAGGAGGAAGGCTGAGAAGGCTATGAAATGGGTTATTTCTTATGGAAATGAAGAATGATTCACAGGCTAGAGCCAGAAGCTTTGTGCCTGGAGCCAAAAGGCATGGAGAATGACTTCTGGGAATAGGAATGGGCCTTTATCAGGAACTGGCAACATGTTCCTGGATGCAGTTCAGATTTGTTAAGAAACTGATATTTGCCTCTTGTTTTTTTCTTTCTCCTTTTGAACAGAAGTGGCTACTGTGGTTCTCTTGTCCCTTTCTCATCACTGTATGTTGGGTGGTGATTGGGAAAGGCAGCATATAACATCTCTTTAGTTCATGTCTTCACATTGAAAGGATTCATACCTAAAGAGCTTTATCCAGGGCTGGACCTAATTTAGAAGACAAGATCCTAGAATCCAAACCTTACACCTATGCCGTATTAGAATGCGAATTGAGGAGGGGTATTTTACGTGAGAGTTACATGACTCTTGGCAGCCATATGGCAGACTGATGGCCCAACTCCAAAGCTAGCTCCCTGGTAAATGCTTCCTGACATTTATACTCATGCAAAAATTTTTAAGACCTCTTTCTTTGATTATTCCTTTACCTAGCATTCTGTTCTTGATTTATGAATACAATATCTTCTGTAGTCTGCCTAAAGATACTAATTTGAGTCATTTTCATTATTTTTAAGGGCAAAGTTTTTTTTGTTTTTTTTTAAGCTTTTATTCCTAACAGTCATTTTCATTTAAAGCGATATCCCCTCTCCAACTCTGAATTAACTCTTGTTTTACTTAGGGTCATTACTTTTCTCTCTCTCTCTCTGTGTGTGTGTGTGTGTGTGTGTGTGTGTGTGTGTGTGTGTGTGTGTGTACTATGTTTTTTTCATGTTGCAACTTTTCTCCAATTAACAGCCGGGGTTAGGTTGTCCATTTGTATTTAAATATTAGACAGTAAATAGGCTGACTGGAGATGTAGATTGAGGCTTGTCAAACAGCAAGACTTCATTTTAAGATCACAGTTATTTCCACCTCAAGACATTTGAACTTATTGCTCCTTCTATCTGGAAACTCCTTGGGAGGATGTTGTCATGCCTAGTTTCTTCTGGTCACTCAAATGTTTCCTCAAATATCCCATATTCTGCCATGCCTTCCCTGACAAAAGTATTTAATGTTACCTACCGCTATCGCTACACACGTACACACTCTATCTCTCTACATTATATTCTTATTAGGATTGATTACTATTTTAAATGATCCTGTTGGTTTGTTAATTTCATCTGTTTATTTGGTTAGCTATCTCTTACACTGGAATGGAAATCTGTAAGAACAGGATTTCATCTGCTTTCTTTACCACAATGTCCTAGTACTTAGAACAAGGCAATGCATATTGCATATTCTTAATAAATATATGTTGAGAGAATTAATGACTAAAGGCCTAGTCAGCCATTTTGATCTGGAAGTCTCACATACATATCTTAACTCCTATCAGTACCCTAATGCAACTTTAAGAAATGTTATAATACTGTTGACATCTGCTATGAAACTCTGTTCTTATGACATTACTACCGGATCACAAAAATACAGGCTGAGAAGACTATGTTTAGCAGATTTTTTAAACTAAAGATGATTTCATTCTGCAGTTGTCTCTTAGAGCAGACTGAGGCATTGAAGAAAAGAGCACAAGAATTAGGTCAGAACACCTGAGTTTGAATTAGGGCTCTGTCATTTATTAGTGGTGTAACCTTATTCAGTAGCTTAAATTCTCTGAACCAGTATCTTCATATGCAATTTGAAGATAATAATGCTCACATACATAGTTGAAGTTCTGTGTGAAAATATTCACATAGTGCATGTCATAAAGTGGAGACTTAATGAGAAATCCTTTACCTCGTATACTATATTTTATAATTAGAGAGCAATTCTTTTATGTTTAATTTAAATCCTTTCTGCTTTTTATTCTCTATTGTTAATAGAGAATGAGGCTTAATTCAAGTTTTACATTTTGTGGTTTCATATAAATTTTAGGATTATTTGTTCTATTTCTATGAAAAATGCTATTAGAATTTCGATAGAGATTGCATTGAATCTATAGATTGCTTTGGGTAGGATGAGTATTTTAACAATATTAATTCTTCCTATTCGTGAGCACAGAATCTTTCCATTTGTTTTTGTCTTCTTCAATTTCTTTCATCAATGTTTTATAATTCTCAGTGTATAGATCTTTAAAGTCCTTGGTTCAATTTACTCTTAGGTATTTATTCTTTTTGATGTAATTGGAAATGAATTTTTTCCTAATTTTTCTTCCTGATAGTTCATTACTAATGTATAGAAATACAACAGATTTCTGTATATTGATTTTTATCCTACAACTTTACTGAATTCATTTATTAGTTCTAACAGTTTGGGGTGGAGTCTTTAGGGTTTTCTATACGTAATATTATGTCACCTGCAAATAATGACAGTTTTACAATATATACAAATATCAAATCATTATCTTGTACACATGAAATTAATATAATGTTGTATGTCAATTATACCACAAAAAAAGTTTTACATTAATTTTCTAATGTAAAGGGACAACCTGTTTTATAAATAAAGTTTTATTGGAATATAGCTATGCCAATTTTTTAAAATATAATCTATAGTATGGCTGCATTCATACTACAACAGCAGAATTGAGTAGTTGTGAGAGAGATTACATGAAAGCTTAAAATATTTAGTTCTGGTCTCCTGGAGAAAGAAATTTACTGATTCTTGTTCTAATCCATTGTCAACTTAACTTTTAAGAAAATATAAAATTTAAAACAGAATTTCTCTCTTTTAAAAGTAACTGTCTTCTTTAAAAAAAAAAAGCAAAAATGTGTAGAAGTCTCAGGC
>NW_011888920.1:3132504-3152937 GCF_000151845.1 Pteropus vampyrus
AATATTAGGATGCCTAGAAAAAGGAACCCTTACACACTACTAGTGAGAATGTAAATTGGTACAGCCACTATGGAAAACAGTATAAAGTTTTCTCAAAAAAATTAAGAATAGAGCTACCATATGACCCAGCAATCCCTCTTCTGGGTATCTACTCGAAATATTTGAAAATATTTCTTCATAAAGACATATGTACCCTTATGTTCATTGTTGCATTATTCACGGTAGCTGAGACATGGTAACAACTTAAGTGTCCTTTGATGGATAATTGGATAAAGAAATTGTGGTACATATATACAATGGAAAATTACTCAGCCATAAGAAAGGATAAAATACTGCTGTTTGTGACAACATGATTGGATCTTGACAGTATCATGCTAAGTGAAATAAGTCAGATGAAAAAGGGCAAGAACTGTATGATTTCACTCATATATAGAATATAAAACAGAAAACAACAAATAAATAAACAAAACAAACAAACTGATAGATACAGATAACAGAATGAAGTTTACCAAAGAAGAAAGGACTGTGGAGGGGATGAAGAAGGTAAAAGGGGTCAAATATGTGGCGATAGAGGGAGGCTAGACTTTGGGATGATCTACTATAGAACTGTACACTTGAAACTTATATAATGTTATTAACCAATATCACCCCCATAAATTTAATTTTTTAAAAAAAGAAAAATCTTAAAAATTGCAGTTGTTCAAGGGAAGGAATCTTCTCTGTGTAGAACAGTGGTTCACAACTGGGAGCAATTTTCTCTCCTTTGGATATTTAGTGATGTCTGCTGATATTTTTTTGTTGTCACAACTAGGAGTCAGGGTACTATTGACATCTAGTGGGTAGAGACCAAGGATGCTACTAAATATCCTGCAATGCACAGGATAGTTCTCCACAACAAGGAATTGTTTAGCCCCACATGTTATTAGTGCCCAGATTGAAGTCGAGAAACCTTAATATAAAATGGGTTATATACATGAATTAATAGTTCCTTTGGAATCTGTCATTGTTTCTAGTATGGGTTCTAAAACTTTTATGTAAGCTGACTGGCTCTCCAAGGAGAATCCAGACATTCACCCAAATAAATCTGCCTTCTATTTATGACTTATTGTCAGGTAAAAACCATATGATTATTTTTCACTGGGACACAGATGTTTTAGTTGTTCCCACATTCCCTCTTTCCAGGTTGCAGATGGTTGCACCTTACCAGATTCCCAGATTTCTGCCAGCACCTGAAGTACTGGAACAAACTTCCTCAGCCCCTAATGCTGTCCACTATCTGGAAATGCCAGCTAACATTGATGTGCTGCTGCTAGCCATCATTAGCCAGCATTTCCTTTATTCTCTCCTTTACAGGTCAATTCTAAATATAGGCTAAAATCTTTGTTTCTTCTTCTAATCAGGTAATAGAGGGAATAAGAAGCAGTGAGCACTCTGTGGAAATTGGAAACAGTGTTTTATCTCCAAAATAGCATTCAGACACCTGAAAAATGCTTTGAGGAGAACATAATAGTTATAATGAACATTTATTACATATCATTTTCTCCCCATGGAAGAGCAAATTGATAAATGAACAATTTAGTGCATCCTCAATGGTTTCATCATTAAAAATGTTTTTATGCAAGGACTCTGCTAACAAAGGATCTCTGTGAACACATCAGGTGCATAACATGCCCCAGATCTTCTTATGCTGCCTCTGAGTTATATCTGGATTTTTGTGCTTCAATACCAAGCTCGATTCATTTCTAGACACAGTATTCTATGGTTATGATGTAAAATAATATCTTACTCTGAGTCTATTGTCTTCTTTAATGTCACCAGTATTAATCAAATAGGTATCCAACAGTTCAAAGTTATTTAAGTTCATGTGGTTAACTCTACTCTCCCTCCCGATACCAGACATGCATAAACAGGAAGTACAGCCAAGCACTACTGGGTTATACAAAGTTCTGTGGCTTGTCTACTGTATATGCTAGGGTTCTCCAGAAAAACGAAACAAATAGGAAATCTATCTATCTATCTATCTATCTATCTATCTATCTATCTATCTATCTATCTATCTTCTATCTATCATCTAGAAAGGAAGAAAGATTCATTATAGGGAATTGACTCATGATAATGAAGGCTGAGAAGTTCCAACATCTACAGTACAAAAGCCTGCAAACCAGGAGAGCTGACGGTGTGAGTTCCAGACTGGGTCTGAAGACAGGAGGAAGCCTCTGTCCCACCTCAAGACTATTAGGCAGAGAGAGCAAATTCTTTCTTCCTCGGCCTTTTATTTTGCTCAGGGCTTCAAAAGATTGGATGAGAGCTGCACATAGTAGTGAGAGCAATTTGTTTTTCTCAGTCTACCAATTCAAATGTTAATCTCACCCGAAAACACTTTCATAGACACACCTAAAATCATGTTTAATACAATATCTGGGCACTTGTGACTCAATCAAGTTTGCACACAAAAAAATTAAACCTCAGGTAACTTAATACTATTAAAATAGCTTAATGCTATTTAAAAAAATTATGGAATAGGTTCAAAAAAATATAAATACAAATACGTGTATATACCCAAAATTTAAACCAATTTTCATGCCAACAACAAGTTAGGTAGGAGGATATTCCCCTTATAACAAACACTTGAGAAAATATTTAAAAATCTGTTAAAACAGATTCTAGAGAATAGCTTCTTTCCACTCACTGATATTTTAATTTTTCATAGCTAAGTTAAGGACTGATTTAATCTAAAGAAATTAATCATCGATATTAGAATTTTGGATTATACAGCAACTGAGGTGAGGTTAGCTCTTGGTTGTGTGCCCTGGCTGTTGATCAGGTCATCATTAAGCTTTGTCTTCCACCTCTGCTCTGTATCTCATATGTCTTCTTGGTGATGGGTGGAGCAGATAAAAATAAGATTAGTTTGATAGATCACAGTTCTGGAGTGCCACATTCTATTAATGACTCAAGACCCTACCCCTAATTCAAGGACTGATATTTTATAGTCATTTCAGAAGGCAAAATGTAGAGAATTGGCTTGTTAGCAGAGAGTGAAAAGGGCTACAGAAATTCAAGGTCATTTTTATTATGCAGGAAAAGTGGCAATAATGCATCACCATACTGAAGTCTAGAAAGTCTGGATAAAAACAAACATTTGCCAAGAGTGTAAGAAAACTACTTCAGGAATAGTTCTGCAAAGATCCAAAAGAGACACCCGTTAGTACCCAAGTCTCTGTGTCAGATAAACCACTTAACCCCACTGTCAGATAACAAGAAGAAACTAGCAGGTGCATTTAGTGGCTAGTTTGAATTGAAAAAAATAGCTCGCTGCAATTCCTTTTGGTAGAGAAATATCCTATTAAATCCAATATGGTTAAAATTTATTTTGAAAAAGTTTAAATGCAGCTAATTCTAGCCAGCTACCAACTCCGTGGTTTCTTCTTCCAAAATAACGTTTGTATAAATATCTCAAATTATGATTAAGGAGGGTCTAGAATACTCAAAGAGACAGCAATCGCATGATTCACATTGATTCACCAGACAGCTTACTTGGACCAAACATGATCAGGGATCTAAAATGATTTCTTAAGAGATTTCTGCAGGGACCAGGTAACATTTATAAGATAAGCAATCATGATATGATAAAATAGGAAGTGGAAAGGACTGGTGGGTGCATAGGTGCATTCAACTCAACTTTGTCATTTAAATATATTGTGTGATTCAAATAACACACTTCATGCCAGTTCATTGGTTAATGAACACTGTAGTTGAAAGAAGTCTTTAGAGAATCTATAAGTACACTAATAATCGTATGGTGGCGAATAATCTTTAAAGGATCAATCTTTAAGAATTATCTATAGAGCTGGTGGTCTCTTCATTTTTTAAATAATCTTGGAAGAAGCAAATCTTCAAATTATAAGAATTTATTTAAAAATCTGAGCTAGGTTCATTAAAATAAGGAGAATTATTCATATAAAATACCCCCCGAAAACATAGCAGTAACCTTCATAATGCAGATACAAAAGAGAAAATAAATAATAGACATATAAAATAGGTGACTTTAACACATTTTTCTTGATCTTAGAAAGCTCAAGTGTATAGCATATTAGTAGCTGTATAAAACACTAAAGATTTTCATAAAGTGGCTATTCCAGTTAAATATAAAAACCTAAAACACAGGTAATGGAGAGTATACTGTTCTTTTGAGTATACATGGAACAATTTCAAAAACTGACTATCTGTTTAGACACCGGAATCCTCTGGGATAGACATATCAAGAAAATGAGTAGGCCATCCATTAATTAGGAGAAAGAAAGTATATATATTTGACAAAGTTAAGTCCACAATATATAAAGAACTCTTGTACTCAATAATAAATTTTTTAATTGAAAATTGTTAAAGAATAATTCCCAAAGGAGTGGTCAATAAGCACATGAAATAGTTTCTAACCTCATTAGTTATCAGGAAAATACATATTAAAACCACAGTGAAATACCACTACACATTCACTAAATTGAGAGAAACTGACAATAAAATTGATAACATCAAGGGTTGATGAGGGTGCAGGGCAATTAGGACATTCATATATTTTTGGTGGGATGTGATATTGTAAAACTAACGTAAATTATTTAAAATTTAAATATACATCTACCCTATGACCTGGCAATTCCACTTTTAGGTATTTACTCTAGAGAACAGAAAATATATGTCTACAAAAAGATTTGCACAGAATGTTTATAGCCATTTTATTCAAAATAGCTAAAAACTAAAACAACAACAACAAACTTCAACAGGAAAACAAACTGTCATATTCATCTAATGAATTTCTATTCAGTAATAAATGGGAATAAATTACTGATATTTACAACACGATCAATAAATCTCAAAAACATTATTTTGAGGTAAGAAGCTAGATAAATAATGATTATTACTCAATATTTCAATTATATGAAGTTCTAAAACATAAAACTGACCAGTTGCAGTGGAAATCAAAGAGGTGGTTATCTATGGAAACTGAGAACTGATTACAAGTAGACATGAAAGAACATCTGAAGTGATAGAAATTTGTATATTGATAAGACTTTGAATTATCTGGGTTTATACATTCACCTAATCTCTTGAAAGTGCACAACTTAAGATCTACACATTTCACAATGTATAAATTACATGTAAAAAACAAATACCAACACAAAATTATAGATGAAGCCAGTCTGGCAAAAACTTGTTGAATTTGGCTCATTGTCATATACGGGTTGCCATTATATTACGTTCTGTTCTTTTGTATATTTGAAAGGTTTAAAATAAACCTTAAAATCAGTCTTATTGTTACCTCTCGTTAGATTATATGTATAAAACACGAAAGAAGCAAAATTTCAAAATGGAATGTCATGCTATTCCTTCATCTCCATTGAGAAAAGGTGAGAGTCTTGTACCCAAACTACTGAACATCAGAATTGAACTTCTCTCCACCTGTCTTCCAAGAATGCTAATAAGCCCTTAGACATGAATTCAACTTTTTGGATTCTTTGATCATGGCAATGTCAGTAGGTGGAAATAGATTACTTCTTGTAATCTCTATTAATACTATAATTCCCTTAAGTAATGATATTTACAATGATGATGAAAATAATGTTAAAAGAAGACGTAGGTCTCTACCTAGAATAAAAGCAATGCATAAAAACAGTGTGCTTGTATACAAAGGCTACTTCAAAACAAATCTGTTATTCCCTTCTTCCTAGAGATTGTCAGTCCTAACCTCTCCTATATAAATTCCAGAGCTTCCATGAAGATTATTCTGTTTTATCTTTAGCCCTCTCTACCACTCAAGTGCTTCTGTTCCCTTATAAACAATTCCAGTGCTAGATAAGGGTAGTTATGAAAGGAGATGATCCTTTCTGTCCAACTCCAGATACTTGATATGTCCCAGTTGCTCCCTTTTTATATCAGTACTTTGGAAGTCAGGAAAGCCTAGAAAATTCTGTGCCTGTATTATGTTTACAAACTGTGCCCAAGCTTCCTCAAAACAAATCTCTCTTTGCACACCCTGTCCTCATGAGCAGGTGTTGAGATTTGGAGATCAGGGAATCATTTACCTGCGTATAGAACATTTGCTTTAAACAGAAAATACTTTGTCACAAAGTATTTTCTAAGCACTTCTCTCAGCAGAAATATTCCCAGTCTTTATATACTTTTATATACTTTTGACATTTCCAGGCTCTTTCTTTAACATCTCTCTGGAAATCTCTTGTTCCTTTTGATTCTCTTTGAAGACCTACAATTTATTCTAGTTGTAGAATGTCAGATTCTTGCCTAAAATTAGCTCCTCATGAAAGCATTGTTTTTCTAGATTTCAGAAGGAAAACTTACACTTCCAGTTTCTCAACTTTCTATCATTTAATTAGAAATAGCTAATTTTTTGCCTTTCCTTCACATACCAATATGTATACTTACCAAGAAGTTGTGAAAATTTAAAAACATGAGTTTAAACAAAACGTATGTTAAATCTTATTATTACTTTCATTTCTTCTTTGATTTGTTTACACATGCATACAGAATAGTATTTAGATGATAAAATTTTAATGCATCCAACGATGGGCTCATAAGTAACTGAGACTCTGTCAGCCTACATTTCTGTTCAACCACTATATAGTGCTACTTAACTTCATTAACTAGCCTTGAAGCACTGCAAGAAATGAAAAAAATATTGAAATAAAAAAATTTCAAAAACATAATCTTCATTAATTTGGATAAAGTTTTAGAACTGAATATATTTTATTTGACATATTTGTAACCTGGAAATTTTTAAAGTGAAACTAGGTCTTAAAAATCTATTATTTCCTCATTGTACTATGGTAGAATATAGCCCCATTATTTTTGACTCCATCAACAGTTTTTTATTGATTATCTTCTATGTGCCAAAGACTGGGTGTTAGACACTAGAAAAATTAAAATGATGCAACCCCTTCTGAAAGTTACTGTGCATTTTGCAAGCAGATTATACAATCATTACACAGTGCGATAAATACTATGTAGGTACAGGTAAGGTGGTTAGTATTCTTTTATGTGGACCTGGGAAAGAGCTCACAGAGAAAGTAATACTTCAGGTGAATTTTGAAAATGAGTCAAATTTCACAAGTCAGAGAAGTAAGAAGACCAGAATATCAAAATATTATATGATACTCCCTATACTTAGACATGATATCCTTTTCTGGTCTTATTTCTATTTTTACTCTTAATACATAATTATTATTATATATATTTCAAACATATAAAACTATATAGAGAATAAAATAATACAGGTCTCCTACCTTTTTGGCACCAGGGACCAGGGCTCTTATGAAAATCTAATACCTGATGATCTGAGGTGTAACTGTGATGTGATGCTAGCGCTGAGGAGTGGCTGCAAATACAGATGAAGCTTCACTGCTTGCCCGCCGCTCATCTGCTGTGTGGCCCTGTTCCTAACTAGCCGCTCCAGTCCATGGTACCATCACACCATTTAGTTTTAGCAGATCCTCTCATTTTTGCTGTATTTGCTTCAGATCACGTTCTTTTAAGAAATAAAATATTAATTCTTACAGATAAAGTGACACCTTCTGGGCACCTATGGCTGATCATTTCCTTCACCAGAGGTAACCACTATTCTTATTTGAGGTTTAACCATGTTGATACATGTAATTCTAGTTCTAGCTAATTAGAATGATATATAAATATATCATACTTTATTTTTGTACATGTCTTCTTTTGCCCATATACATGACTTTCTCCTGGATATAAACTTAGGTTTGGAATTACTGGATTTAGGAGAAGTGAGTATCTGACAATTTAAGTTTGCTTTCTGTCCTTGCCAAATCTTGGTTTTTGTGACACTTTTATTTTTTATTTTTTTGCCAACATCTGGATTTGAAATAGGAATATCATTATTGTCTTAATTTGCATTTCTGTGATTGCTAGTAAATTTAGCACCCTTCATATGTTTCTTGGTCATTCATATTTCCTCTTTTAAATTAATTATTCTCATGCTTTCCTTTGTTGTTTTAGTACCTAATTACATATTTGTCTATCCCTAAATTTAAATTAATCTGCTTTCAAACTTTATGTAATTAAAATCATATTATATACAATTTTTTGAAACTTGTTCTTTTGGTCAACATGTTTTAGAGATTTATCAATGTTGCACCTGTTTTATTTTATTAACTTTATGTACTTTGTTACAGATCATTTTAAGAACAGTACCATGACTGACTTAATCTTCCCATTGTTGATGAACATTTGGATAGTTTCAGTTTTTTGCTTTATAACAAGGCTTCTGTAAACATTCTTGAACCTGACTTCTGGTACAAATGGGAAAAATTTCTCTCAGGTATGCACATGATAGTGGAATTAATAGGTCATAAGTTATAGATATGTTGTATATATTCAAATGTAATAAGTGATGCCAAACTGGTTTTGAAAATAGTTTTACTGCTTCACATTCCCATCAGAAGGAAATGAGCCTGTCCATTCCTCCACACACTCTGGCCATCATTTGATATTGTTTGACTTGTAAGCAACAATAATTTTGCCCATCTGTAGGGTGGAAATGGTATCACATGATGAATTTACATATCTCTAATTGTTCATGAGATTTTGCATTCTTCCTGTGTCTGGATCAATTGTACTCTCTTCTGTGAAATTTCTTTTCCTTATGCTCATTTACCAATTAAGATTTTTTTGTTTGTTTTGTTTTCTTTTTTTCTTTTTCTTTTTCTTTTTTTTTTACCATTTTCTTACTTATTTGTAGGAGTTCTTTATTCTGGATATAAATGCTTTACTGAGTATATATGATGCAAATTTGTTCTTCTATTTTGAACTTTACCACTTTCTTTGTAGTTCTTAAAATAAACAGAATTCCATGTACGTAAATGTCCCAGTATTTTTCTTTATGAATTATACTTTTTATGTCTCATTAAGAAATCCTTCTATAATCTGAGATCATAAAGATTTTCTGCTCTCTTTTCCTCTAAAATTTTTATGGTTTTGCCTTACATATTTAAAGCTTTAAACCATCTGGGGTATATGTTGGATATGATATGAGCTAGAGATTTGATCTAATTTTTCTGCATGATTATTACAAGGATCATTAGAAAAGCTTTACAGTTTTGAAATCATGAAGTTCAACGATTTATGGGTCAAAGAATAAACTGTAAGGGAACTTAACTCATATTTAAAACTGAACGATGATAACCCTTTGGAATTTGTTGAGACATATCATAACCCAGTGTGGTATGATTTCAAACTATTTTGTGCACTTAAAGAGTATTCTGCAGCAATTAGGTAATGGATTATAAATATGTTTTTAAATGTGTTGTTCAAATATTCCACATCCTTATAGATCTTTTATCTGTTTGATCCATCAATTACTGAGTGACGTGTCTAAAAAATATCTTTTACTATTATTGTTGATTTTCCTATTTTACCTCAGTTCTGCCAATTTTATTGGCATATATATGATATTATCTTATACATATAACCTTTTTTTACTGAGTACAAGTCTATCTTAAGGTGAACTGAACATTTTATAATAAGAAAATAACTTTCTCAACATCTAACAGTGCTTTTTGCCTAAATATTTTTCATAATATAAATATAGCTAATTTTTTAGTGTAATAGTCATTCAATATATCTTTTTTCTAGTCTTTTACTTCCACCTCTCCATATTTTTATATTATCAACATATTTTATATAAATAACATTTAGATGAACCTTTTCCCACAGTCTGACAATCTCTTCTTTTTACTTGACCTTTAAATTAATTTCCCTTTATTATAAGTAAGGATATATTTGGATTTATTTCTAATATTATTTTGTGCTGTTTTCCCCCAGCATTTTCTATGTTTTGTTATTTTTATTTTCTTGCCTTATTTTGAATTAAGAGACTTTTATTTTTCACTATATTTTAGCTCTACTAATTTGGTTATTTTATAATTCATTTCTATTATTTTAATGTAACTATAAATTATATATATAATAAATATATGTGTGTGTATATATATACATATATATGTATGTATGTTTGTGTGTGTGTGTGTGTGTGTGTGTGTGTGTGTGTATCACCAAAATCTCAGGTTAATTCAGACCTTATTTAGCCTCTAGCAAATAACACAAGAATCTAATCTTAGAACATATAAAGATATATAATTCCTCCATATTATCCCTAATTAAACTATCCCAACTTATATACTATTGTTTTCAGATATTCTGTTTTATCTTATATTTTATAATGCCAAAATATTATTGTAATAGCTTTATTGACAAATGGTTTTTTATATTTATCTACATTTTCCCACTTTCTTTTTTTTGGTGGTTGTTTAATTTGGAGTCTCATTGTTATCATTACTCTAATATTTGGGTTTATATGCATTCTACTTTGTATTTTTTCTTAATCATACTTTTTCATTCTCTTTTCTTGTTTCTTGATCACGGTTTCTTTAGTTCCCCTTCCCACTTTTTTTCTCTTTCCATGTTTGGCAGTTTTACAAGTTATTTCTGTTTTTGTTGAGTTTACTTTTGAGTTTTAATAGGCATAACTGGTGTAGAAAGCCTAATGTTAACACTTATATCATCCTCTTAAACAAGACCTTAAAGTAAATAAGACCTTAAAGTACTTAACTGTGATGATTTACTCCCATCTTACTTTTTATATGACTTCCACTTTGATATTTTTAAATCTCTTATATTAGCTTTATGGTTACTATTTGCCTATATGCTTGTTTAGATTTACCAAGTTATGTATTAATGTCTTTATCCCTTATTCTTCTTATGTCTCAGAAAGTCTGAGATTGTTCATTTTTTCCAGAAGTATATTCTTAAGTAGCTCTTCTGATGAGTTCATCTTTATGCAAAAAATGTCTTTATTCTGCTTTAATTCTTGAATTCTAAATTTGCATTCTTTTTCTCTCAGCACAGTAAAATATGCCAGCTGCTTTCTGGCTTATGTTATGGCTACTGAGAAGCATGTTGTTTGTCTAATTATTATTTCGTTGCAGAAAATCTATTTATTTCCTCAGGTTGTTTTGAAGTTCTGTTCCTAACTGAGATGGTTCTATTATGTTTACTGAAATCAATAACCTGTCCCCCTCCATGTTTTTTCCTCTATTGTTTGTTTGTTTTCCTAGTGGCAGTTTCCCCTTACTTCTGTGTTTTAAAATTTTATATTATGAGCTAAAATTTGAAAGCATTTACCTATAAGAATTCATTTATTCCAGGTTAAAGTGGTGTCACTCCAGGGAAGATTTGCATTTTATTATTCATTTATTCATTTACTCATTTACTTACTTACTTACTTACTTACTTACTTACTTACTTACTTACTTACTTATTTATCTATCTATCTATCTATCTGTCTGTCTGTCTGTCTGTCTGTCTGTTTGTTTGTTTGTTTGTTTGTTTGTTTTGGATAGGCACACACAAAGAAGTCACTACAGAAAAATTTTTATAGTAGTATAATTTAAAAATCCTGAATGTGGTCTGTGGTTATCAGTTCTTAGGGGAAGCTAGTGTTTTGGGGCCATCTGAGCAATACTGAGATAGAAAAACTTCCTCCATGCAACGTTCGAGTGTAGGGTGGATTTTTTGTTGTTGTTGTTAGTCCTCCATTTTAGGACAATGCAATCCCATGTGAATTCTGGCTTTATCCTGAAAGATCCAATTCCCTATGGCCTATCCTCTCATGCCAGTTGGGTGTAAAAGTTCCTAGCTAATGAGACCCTCCTGGTTTAACTACCTCCTTTTCCCCTCTCCCCACCCCACTATAGGGCTCTGCAGCATTAGCTCCCATTTTTCTTATTTTTGACTTTTAGTTCATCTTACATTTTTCATTAAGCTATCCATTTTATCCTTCATTTCTAGTTTTGTTTAAGAAAAATATTTTCAGGATTTCTCCTTTACCACAGTGCTGGGAATAGAGGTGTTCCCCAATTATATTCCATAGAATTCCTACTTACCCTTCAGATCTCAGCTCAGAAGTTACATCCTCAGTGATGTATTCCTTATCCCTGTTACATGCTACCACACTACGTTGTAAGTTTTCCATTTCACATTATTTGTAATTTGTAATTGTACATTATTTTTCAATTCTGATTAATCTTCGTTTCTCCCACAATTTATTCAACTCTATCACGAGATAAAATATGTATATTTTTCTCACTCATAATGGTCCTAGAGCCTAGCACAGTTCCAGGCACAAAGTTTGTATTCAGTAAGTATTTGATGAATGAATGAATGAATGAATATGGAGAATCTGGAGAAGGATAATGAAAAATTAACACATATCAATCAAGTGTCAGAATGTAGGCTCTGTAATATAAGATGAAGCTGATTTCGAGAAGAAGAAAAGAGCCTAAAGGAAAAATATTGTCTGCTGAAAGTGTTGGAGGGAAGAGAAACGAACTGATGATTAGCTTTATAACTTACCAGGTGATTTTGGAAATGTTGCTCATCCTTCATTATTTTTTTAGTGACCAATAATAATGCTTGCCTGGTAAGGTTGCTATGAACACTAAGTAAAATAAAGAATATAAAGTGGCACTTAGCACATAGTACAGATTTATTAATAACCTAGTCTTTCTTCACCTGGGAAACTTTAAAAAAGAATTTA
This sequence comes from Pteropus vampyrus, assembly GCF_000151845.1. Classification (NCBI taxonomy): domain Eukaryota; kingdom Metazoa; phylum Chordata; class Mammalia; order Chiroptera; family Pteropodidae; genus Pteropus; species Pteropus vampyrus. The sequence goes on from NW_011888920.1 coordinate 3,145,130, forward strand.
CTTATATTAAAAAGAAAGACTCATCCTTAAGAAATCACTCCTAAGTATAAAGATGTGTAAGAATGGGCCGGTGAGCTTGGGGGTGAATTGTTGCTTCTTCTAGAGACCTACATGTGGGGCTGCTGTGATTATGTGCAGTGGATTTGAGTCATCCTGTACTGAGGTATGGGGTGGTTTAAGTGGCCATTTAATTCTTTCTACCTATGAGTCTTGATTAATTGCACATGTCCAAGGAGAAGAGCAAAGTTTTCTTGAAGAGTTCTTTCCCCTTCAACTGACTGACAAGCTTGTTTTACATTTAAGTGTTAGTATCAGGTATTCAAATCACTTCTCTCTCTCTCCCATAAGCACTAATATCCTGAGATTTACATTATCTTAATGAGGCATATTGATAATGAAGTGCTTCACCTGTGATCCAGAAGAAGAAAAATCAGCCTTCTGGCCATATGGGGACAGCTGTTCCCAAAAGCTCAGTGTTCTCATTGAACATGAACTTCTTTCCCGAGAGAGCATGCAGGACTCTTCCTAGCTGAAAGATGAGGAGCAAAGGAAGAGAGAGAACTTTAAAAAAATTTTAATATCTCTCCTCATGGTAGTTTCTATACCAAAGTCCTTGCCCTCAATGCAATAATTTAAAAAGAGGTATGATTTTGCAGAGATATTAAATCTCACTTTACATTTTGTCTACTCAGAGAGTTGACTTTATGTATGTACAGAGCAGAAGGCTACCTCGTGATGTGATTTAAAAGACATTATAAACTACCCTTCATTCTAAATGTAAGTCTGTGCAATATTTCACCATTGCAGTCGATTCCTACTTTGAAAATACAGATACTCCTGGACTTATGATGGGGTTACATCCCAATAAACCCATTGTACATTAAAAATATTGTTAAGTAGAAAATGCATTTAATACACCTAATATACTAAACATTGTAGCTTACCCTAGCCTACCTTAAGCATGCTCAGAACACTTACATTAGCCTACAGTTGGGCAAAAGTATCTCGCTGCTGCAGCCCAGCACCACAAAAGAGTATCTTACCCCATATCACTAGCCTGGAAAAAGATCAAAATTCAAAATTCAGTTTCTATGGAATGTCTAGCCCTTGCACCACTGTAAGGTCAAAGAATCCTCAATCGAACAATTATAAGTTGGGAACCGTATGCATATTAAATTTGCTACACTGGGATATCAGATGTGTATAAAGCAAGTTGCAAATTCTAGGTGGCCCATAGGAGATTAAATAATCCTGAAATATTTTGCACCCACACTATTCTTTCCAGCCAATCAAGTGTTACATGAATGTTCCTGTTGCCATGAGCAAACAGTATAATTTATTCCCTTTAAACCATGATCGGTTTAAAGCACAGTGAGAACACAGTATTCCTCTGGTCAAAACCATTACTTTAGATTTGTTTCAGGCTTTACCTCTACACAGAACAACATCTAGTGGAAAAGAGAGGGTCTTCTCTCCTTCTCTTCTTCAACTGAACAAAAATGCTGTCAAAGCCATTTGGTTCCCACGAGGGAAGCCAGTGTGAGGACTAAGCCAATACACAAAGAAGGGTGGAATCACGGAGAAATACAGCTTTTGTTTACCACACCTGAAGCCTGAAATCTTAGTTTCAGGAGCCAATATGGTTTTTTTAACCTTAAAGACAAACAAACAAACAAACAAACAAACAAACCCCATGAGTTGAGATTCTGTTACTCGCTAGTATACCCATCTAAAAAGACAGAACTTGCTTTTTAATTGTTGGTTATTAATGGATAATGGTTCTGTTCTCTTCTAGTTTCCTAAGATTGGTGTAACCTTATTCCAATATACCCCACAATGGCAGTAAAGGGTATTGGAGGGCAGCTAGGGAACATTTCATTGAGGAATAGATAAAAATGCTCATTCTGAAGAACAGTTTTTCAACTCGAATTGATTTGGCTTCGTGAAAAATTTTCCTTTTTTCATGAACAAAGAAAAGTTATTACAGACAAGTGCTGCACCAGGACCAGTGCTTGTCTAGATAAGAGATAACTGCATGTGCAATATCCATAAGTTCAAGAACTAAGATACTTTGGGTGAGCGTGCAGGAATAGTTTCTAAAGCAGATACTTCAGGATTTGGTGATAGCGAGCACGTTCTGTGTTATATAAAATCATGCCACAGATTTATCTGATGTCACCTCAACTACAAACTCAGTGACATTTTAAAATTAAATCCTCTTGCTAAAGTTTAAACAGTCCTTTAGGTAAAAATGTCAAATTTATCCTCAGGGTTGTACAGCAGCACGCCTCTAATACATAGTCTTTAATATATTAGACCAATTGTTCTTGTTCTCTTGCTGCTTATAACGATGAACTCTTGTTGGTCCATTAGTTATTAATTAAGTATAGATATAAATATATAATTATGAATGTACATACAAAATCTGTAGTTTGCAAGTGATTGATCCCTCTCAAATTGTTCCTGTACTTTTACTTGTTTCAGAGATGTTTTCCATTTCATCCATTCTTTTATTCATTCATACATTTATGAATTCCACACATATTTATTGAAACCCTACTATATGTAAGGTCCTATGCTAAGGCTCTATTTTTAACATGAACTCTTAAACAGATTTTGTTTTCAAGGAGCTTAGAGTATAGCAGGAAGATAAGACTTGAAGAGCTATCACGAGAGAATGCGTTACATTTCAAAAGAGAGGCTCGAGCAAAGGTATGAGGCTTCTGGGGTGAGAGGGATTATTTCCACTTGTGAAAGTAGGGTTGGAGGTTAGATATGATTTCCTAAAGGAAGTGGTATTTGGAAAGCATCTCTCAGAATGGTGACACAGCTACGGTGAGACTGGAGGAAAGCACATTTCTATCTGGGAAGAAAGTATTAGCATAGAATATGTGCCCAAAATAGAGTGGTTCAGTTTTGGCAGGAGCATAATGTAAGTGAGGATGCAAAGTGTGAATAAGAGTGGGTCTTGAGAAGGCTTGGAATGGTGACTAGACTGCATGTTCTACAACAGCAAATGATTCGAAACTATTATTCAACAGAAATAACAAAGGTAACACTTCTCAGGAAGAAACTAATAATGCTCTGGGAATTGTTTATTTATTTACTTATTTACTATTTATTTTATACCAAGGGAAGAATTGCAATATAGCAGTAACTATCAATTCACATGTACTAACCTTTCATTAAATTTTTCTCATTCATAAGAATTTACCTTTTTTAACCTCAATATGCTTTATAAAATTTTTTCAATTACAATGCTGTTTCTTAAACTTATCCAGTTTGAAAAAAATCATCTGAAATGTTTATTTTAAAAAGCAGCATGTTACAATTGTTATAACTATTTAATGTTATATTTAATAGACAATATATGTTTAGATTTACTTACATTTTTCTTTGTTCACTATCTGTTTTTCCATCCTCGACTATCCTTCTGGGTTCATTTTCCTTTTCTTTTTTCAATAATACACTTTTTAAAAGCTTTTTATATTAGTTTTCTGGTAGTAAACTCTCTGTGTTTGTATTGACCTCATTAGCATTTTTAAAATATAGCTTTTCTAAGTGTACCATTCTAGAATGACAGTTATTATTTATCAACACATTGAAAATACTATTTTATTGTCTCTGGCTTTTATTATGGCTATCTGCTGTCAGTGTGTCATTTGTATGTGATCTTTTCTCTGTGTCTACTCTTATGATCTTCGTCAAAGCTGATATTATGCACATTGCCACAAGTGTCTAGTTCTGGACTTCTTCTTATTTATATTTCTTAGCTGATGTTGTGCTTGATCGTGTGGATTCATATTTTTCGTTCATTCAGGAAGATTCATAGTCATTACTGCTTCAGATATTACTTTTCCTTCATTTTCTCTATTCTCTCCCTCAGGTCCTCTGGTTAAACTTAGGTTAGATTTTTACATTGTCTTTTATATCACTTGACCTCTCTGCCACATTTTCTACCTTTTTATCTCTCTCAGACATTTTATAGTGTTTTCAGATCTATCTTCCACTTCTAGTTCATCAGTTTTCTTTGATGGCATTGAAACTCTGTTTAACCCATCTGCTCTTTCATTTTGTTTAATTTCAACCATTTTTTAATTTCAACCATTGTTTCATTTCAACTCTTTTCATTTATAAACCTATTTTCTTCTTTTTTAAACCTCCCTAAGTCAGATTTCATTGTACATCATTTGCATTTTTGTGATGCCATCCTTTATTTCTTTAAATACTCCATTCGTATTTTGCGTACTGAATCTGAGTCTCCAGTATCTGACGTCCTTGGTGATCTAAATCTATTTATTATTATTATTTTTTTCTGACTCTCATTCCTGATGGTTAGTTTCTCTGTACATTTTGAGATTATTAATTGTTGTCTTATTTCGATATTATTTTATTCTGAGGAAAATTTTGGAGCCTGAATTGTGTATTCCATGTGAGAGAAGGTTCATGTGTTTCCACAGAGATCCTGGCAGTGTTGCAGACCTGAGACTGCTTTAGCCCCTTCCAGGATCTCAGATATAATCCAAACATCTCAGGTTCAGCTACCTCTCCTTGATGCTAATATAAAGCTAAGTTTCCAGACTTTAGTGCTGATATTGGCACTTACCCTCAAGCTACACCATTGTAAGTTTGCATGTACAACTTACATCTAAGTTTTTAGCTCAGTATTTTTGCTTAGGCCCCTTGGATATTTGCTTAGGCCCCTTGGATATTTCAGCTCAGCAATGCTATAAAAATTATGTTTTATGCAGGATCTACATTTTCTTTTTTGCTTTTCAAGAGGTTCTGTTAGAGTCTCTAAGTTGTCCAACTACTAGAAGCTGAGTGATAGGTTATTGTCTGTAGCACAGCAGCTATATGGGAATAATCAAAATAGTTTTACCAATATAGTTGAGACAAATCAGAATATTATAGAACAAAAACTAATTTGGCATCTGATTTGTCTAGATTAGTTATCTATACTGATTCTTGCTACTTTGTGTTGTTTGGATACAACCTAAAATATTGTATTAATAAGATGTTTAAAGTATTCCTGTTTTGCAGAAATAATTGGGCTAGTAGGAAACTACTACTATGTAGCTCTTTTTAAAATTTCTATTTTCTTTATTTTAATATGTTTTAGTGTGTTTAAAGGAAGAAGAAAGAGAGAGTTGATCCATTAAGATATTAAAGACCTGAAGTAAGACAATAGATGCCACTTGTCTAGTCTTTCATTAGTTAGTCTTTATCCATTTATGCATGATTACTTTCATATAGATTTATTTAATCAGCTTATTAATATTTATAGAGTGTCTACTACATGACATGTGCTATTCTTCATGGTAGAAAACACAGCAAGGAACAAATGGAAATCTCTGCACTCAGAGATCTTGCATCCTATGATCAAGGCTTAAAAAGGAAAAGTAGTAAAGTAAATGATATGATAGTGCTAGGGACAAAAATAAACCTTGGAGGAGAAAGAAAGTATGGCAGGGGTTATAGTATTAGATGGGTAGATAGATTTACTACTTCTGAGCACTTTACTAATGAACCTTGGAATCAGAGCTAATATGTCACTGCAATAATTGGGTGAACAGGTTGTTTAGGAAAGCTGGTACTATGTGCTGAATTGTGTCCTCCCCCAAAGTGTGTTGGCATCCTAATCTCCAGTATCTCAGAATATGACCTTATTGGGAGATAGGGTCTTTGCAGAATTAAGTTAAAATGAGATCATTAGGGTCCTTACTCCAATGACTGTGTTCTTATGAAAAAAATGGGGGAAATTTGGACACAGAGACGGACACATACATAGGGAGAACACCATATGAAGGTTAGAGTTGGGTTGTACAAGCCGAGAAACTACCAGAAACTAGGAGAGAGGCGTTCAGAGGGAGTATGGCTCCACTGACATCTTGATCTTGGACTTTAGGCTTCTACAACTGTGAGATGATAAATTTCTGTTGTCCAAGCCATGCAATTTGTGGTACTTTGTTACAGTAGCCCTGACAAACTAATACATCTGTAATTCATTGTAATTGAAGCTTAAAATCATGTAGGATGATAGTAGATGATGAGCTAAAGGTTCTAAAAGTACTTATAACCTACGATAAGTCAGGCAGGCAGGTTTTATTTAACATATATAATGTTTTTTATATGCCAGTGAATATTCTAAGTTCTTTGTAAATATTAACCAATATGTATCCAAATAGCAATCCCATTATATAATTTCATTTATTATTCCCACTTTAAAGAAGTGGAGTGAAAATTTGGTCATGCCATCTACTTCTACTTCCCCAGAGAAGGAAAATATTCAAACAAACTTTACATGACAGTGAAGATATTCTTGAGCCTCATATGAGAGATTTTCCTGAGGTTTCCTACAACACATGTACATATATGCAATTTTTAAAGTCTCTTTTTTTGGTGATAGTGAAAGATGCAGGAAAAGGACATACCCAAGATGAGAACACCTGTGTTCTAGTTCTGCCTCCACGTTTCTTTGGACACGTTGCTTAACTTTTTTCTGTCTCCATTCCTACCCTTGCTCTTACTAACTGGGCCACTGTAAAATTAAATCACAAAATAAATTTAAATTTAAAAAATAAATATCAAAAAGATATAAAGTCTCTAACCCATAGTTTGCCCTAGGGGTTTATATTTTGAGGGAATATCCCTTCGATATCCTCCAAATAATGTATTAATTTATACACTGCTTGTGAACATTTAGATCTAAGAAACTACTTAAATTATTTACAGTATACTTGAAAGGTTTTGGCATCATCTTATTGATATGAAAGGTACACATGTAACCTAGTTTCAAAGAAATAAAAAAATTATATCAAGCTATAATTCATGATGATTCATATTGGATAAACATAAAACTAACCAAATATTAGTCTTTTAAGCAAAACTTTAGATTCACACTTACAGATTGAACTATGTATTAATCTCAGGACTCTTCCTTTAATTGACTGATGGCATAGAACCTAAAATGAGAATTACATTCATTAGAATGATAGTGAATATAATCAGGTTGGATGGGAAAGAGTTGTGATGGATTCTTTTCACCAGGATTCTAGCATGGAGAAGTTGTTGGTTTAGACCAGGGGTCCCCAATTCCTGTGCCATAGACTGGTAACAGTCCATAGCTTGTTGAAAATTGGTCTGCACATCAGGAAGTGAGCAGCATGCAAGCGAGGCTTAGATTATATTTGCAGCCACTCCCCAGCGCTAGCATCACCGCCTCAGCTCCACCTCAGCTCCACCTCAGATCATCAAGCATTAGATTCTCGTAGGAGCACCAGTTCCTGTTGCCAAAATGTTGGGAACCGCTACTCCTTCTGGTCCAGGTATCACATGGGGCTTTGCAGAGTAGCCTCTTCGGCTTTGGCTTTCTCAATTTCTTCCTATAAGAGCTCATGCTTATTGTCTGGGGCAGGGCTGGGAAGCAGGTACCATGATGTTTTCTCATTTTCCAATTTTCATCTGTCTTTTCCCACAGAGCCCACCTTCATCTCCTCCTCCTCTTTAGCATATGATTACATTTTTTATAAAAATCATCTCATGTAAATAGACAGCCAGGCTCATTCGTCCAATTTTTCTTGAGCTTAGCTGGGACACTCTGTGGCTTATTTAATATAATTGAGGAACTAGACATTTAACACTTATCCAGGAGAAATGTATTAATGTATTAAAACCAAGAACGTACGGAGATGATGTGTAGAATACATTTAAATTTTGATTAAGAGGTAGATCCAAACACTTGTGTGGTAGAATGGGTAGCAGCACTGAGCTGCACTGTCTGATGAATGTACTCCTAGTTACTTCCT